>NW_026917079.1:90177-139177 GCF_035046485.1 Aedes albopictus
CCTGAGAAGGATGCTGCCAATGTTCACCAACACCATTGTACACGAGGCCAGAAGAAGCCTTCCTTTGGCACTCGAGTGCTGCAGATTGGTGCAGAAAATTAATTAAAGCGAGATGCCTTCCAAGCACATCTTTAATGAGAAGGAAAACTCCGGCGAGGACAACGAGAAGCAAATTAAACAGAACTCTCACCCAGGCTGTAGCCGGTCCGGGTTTGTGAATGAGAGTGAAATTGTTTTCCCTCCAGCCCTGCCGACCCCTTCCCAACCCCTCACCCTGATTTTCTCTGTCTGATGTTTTAATTCCATTTCATTCTACTAGCCAACAGCAGACGACGGTCGGTCGCTTGGCTTGGTCGGTCGATACCGTAGAGTTGTAGAGAGAAAGTTTCCCGATTCTGCACCGCACCTCAACCCCCCGCGCCAGCCCACTTTGCAGGATGAAGCGACTCTGGCGACACCCGCTCCCGCCAGGCACCCCGGATCCGGTCAGGCTGGTCCTTGGAGTAGGACCGGCGGAGGTGGAAGGTGCGAGGTGGCAAAATTAAACTTGAAACAAGGTCAATGTTAAAATTTAAATTAGTCTCACCGAGTTTCGTCGAGGCAAGGCGAGAAAGTTTGGATCCACCACCGCCGTCGGTCGGTCGGGGAGATCCAGACAGTGTGGACCGTGCCATTTGGGTGAAAGCATTGTTCCTGTTTTGGAAAATGTATTGGGATGAGGAATGAGAACATACACTGGGTTCAAAACTCAAGCGGCACAGATTGTTTTGACGAGTGCGAATAAAGTTATTTCAGTAACAAATTTTGAAAACGACGTATAGCTACACCATTGCTTATACGTCGTTTTCAAAATTTGTTACTGATTTGATACTAGCTATCCCGGCAAACGTCGTTCTGCCTGCCTACAGTGTTTTTTGACATGTAGCTCTGTAGAAAATGCCACGAGAATTGGATTTTCAAACTTTCTCGTTTTCGGTACATTCCTGGTCGATTTTCCCAATTATTTTTTCGTATGAACACGTTGGAGCCCTGCACGAATTAAATACTGAAAGAAGATCCGTTGGACCGTTCCTGAGCCTATTCGTGACATACAAACACCATTCCATTTTATTTATTTAGATAGATAGATAACACCGTTCAACACTAAATTTTGTTATGGGATGAGAAAAAAAATAACAGGGGTTTGGGACCCTAGAAGTGTCATAGTGAAAGAATTTTTGAAAAATATTGGACCGGGCCTTCACAATTCAAAACCGAAGTTTGTATGGAGAACTTGGGGTGTTCAATTGATATGTGCATTAGAACGCGCTGTGCATATATTTAGGCGTTAGGCATTAACGAAACTAACCTAAACACCGAAAACGCCTAAAAATATGCACGACACGTTCTAATGCACATATCAATTGAACACCCCAAGTTCTCCATACAAACTTCGGTTTTAAACTGTGAAGGCCCAGTCCAATATTTTTCAAAAATTCTTTCACTTTGACACTTCTAGGGTCCCAAACCCCTGTTATTTATTTTCTCATCGCATAACACCTAATTTTGTAAAATTTTGTCGAGCAGTGTAATTATTACGAAATGGTCTAGTACTTAATACTTAAGGTTGAGTAGTCCATCTTCAGCCTACGCAGCTGTCTTGGATGATCCCATCGAATTTCAAAATGATAAATCTCAGCAATCAATGCACTAAGGGCCAGAATCGCAATCTAGCGGAACAAAATTAATTACTCCAAAACGAAGCATTTGCGACACATGGTGTCTTCGACAAAGTTGTTTGACATTAGCAGGGGCATCTATTGCTGTGAACGTAGTAGTTCGCAACTCGTCCGCATAAGTGGCGCCACCATCTAACTTCTTTGTTTTACGTCCTAGAGATTTGGCGTCTTAGGTAAAGTTGTTTATTTTTGCAAAATAAACAACTCTTTCTCAGACGTCAAAATTCCACAGCCTACTGTTTTCGAGTTATTTAAAAAATAAAAACCAACCAATGAAAAAACAGTTTTTTAAGCTTATTTTGACATTTTTACTAGAAACCATGTGAATTTTATTTTTTTCCTAATGCATAAGTGTCAAACCAAACACATTGTACGGGAATATGTTGAATATTATCATTAAAAATAAAAATACAAATTCGAAAAAATAGTGTGAATTTCAAGGCCTAATATCTCACAAAGCGCAAAAAATCGCAACTTCAAATTTTCAGCAAATACGGAGCAATACTAGGTGAACATACTGCCAAAAATTTGGAGAGGTATTTTTTGGTGTTTTTGAGATAATTGCTTTTTAGTAACAGTATAAATATAAGTAGTGCCAGCATGTAACTTTTTACTGTTACACATTAGAGAGTTTATGTATTCGAAAAAGTTGTTCATTTTGACTAAATAAACAACTATTTCTTAGACGTCAAAATTCCACGGCCTACTGTTTTCGAGTTATTGCATATAAACTAAATAATATTGATAAAAAAATACAATTAAATACCTTTTGATGCAGTAGTATGAACTATTTTTATTATTATGACTTGCAAAAAATTAAAAGATATCTTGACCCATGCTGACAATAGTACGCTGATATTTTCATGACTTACTATGTATCGTAAAAGTAAAAACAATAAAAAATACTTCATACTATTGCATAAAAATGTGTTTTATTGTCATTTTTATCAATATTATCTAGTTTATATGCAATAATTCGAAAACAGTAGGCCGTGGAATTTTGACGTCTAAGAAATAGTTGTTTATTTAGTCAAAATGAACAACTTTTTCGAATACATAAACTCTTCAATGTGTAACAGTAAAAAGTTACATGCTGGCACTACTTATATTTATACCGTTACTAAAAAGCAATTATCTCAAAAACACCAAAAAATACCTCTCCAAATTTTTGGCAGTATGTTCACCTAGTATTGCTCCGTATTTGCTGAAAATTTGAAGTTGCGATTTTTTGCGCTTTGTGAGATATTAGGCCTTGAAATTCACACTATTTTTTCGAATTTGTATTTTAATTTTTAATTTTTAATGATAATATTCAACATATTCCCGTACAATGTGTTTGGTTTGACACATATGCATTAGGAAAAAAATAAAACTCACATGGTTTCTAGCAAAAATGTCAAAATAAGCTTAAAAAACTGTTTTTTCATTGATTGGTTTTTATTTTTTATATAACTCGAAAACAGTAGGCGGTGGAATTTTGACGTCTGAGAAAGAGTTGTTTATTTTGCAAAAATAAACAACTTTATCGAAGACGCCAAATCTCTAGGACGTAAAACAAAGAAGTTAGATGGTGGTGCCACCTATGCGGACGAGTTGCGAACTACTACGTTCACAGCAATAGATGCCCCTGCTAATGTCAAATAACTTTGTCGAAGACACCATGTGTCGCAAATGCTTCGTTTTAGAGTAATTAATTTTGTTCCGCTAGATTGCGATTCTGGCCCTTAGTGCAATGCGAATATTCGAATGAGAAAGAATGCCCGAAAATTTCCGGGGAACTTCTGAGGAAATACTGTAGGAATTCCCAGCGAACTCCTGAAAGAATCTTCACAAAATTCCTCAGAAGGAATTCCAGGAGGATTTCCCGAACAACTCCTGGAGGAATTCCTAGTTTATTAACGGAGGAATCCTCGAATCCCGGGGAAATTCTGGATGAATTTCTGAGGAACTCTCAGGGAACTCCTGGTGGTATTCTTGGGGAACCCTAGAGGAATTCACAAGAAACTAATGGAGATTTTTGAGAACGTCTATGAGAATTATCGAGAAACTCCTGGAGAAATTCCCAAGGATCTCATGGAGATATTACCGGAGACTTTTTTAATGAATTACCGTGGAAAACCTGGAGGAGCCTCTCAAAGAATATCCGGGAAAGTCCGGGAGAAATTCCTGAGGAATTCCTGAAGAAATTTCCAAAAGACTCCTGCCAGAATTGCCTGGAAACTCTTGGAGGAATTCCAGAAAATCTAGTGGATAAATTTCGGGGAAACTTTGAGGGAAATTTTCGGAGAATTCTTGAAGAAATTTCCAAGAATCCTAAGGAGCTTCTGGAAATGCGTACTCCTGGAGGAACTCCCGGGAAATTATGAGAAACTACTTGAGAAATTCCCAATGATCTCATGAAGAAATTCGCGCTGATCTTTTGGATAAACTCTCTAGGAATTCTTTCGAGTATTCCTCCACTAATTCCTCCGAGGATTGCTCCAGAATTTCCTTCGGGGATTTCTCCTGGAATTTCTTCAAGAATTCCCTCCGGGGATTCCCGTGGAACTCCTGCAGCTATTCTCGAAAATCCCCTAGAGGGGTTCTCGATGAATTCATGGAAGAATTGCACGGGAATTTCTAGAGAAATTCCTGAGGAACTCCTGAAAAATTTCCCTCATAATTCCTAGTGTAGTTATTGGTGAACTTGTGGTGGAATTCCCGAGGTAAGTTTAGATGAAATCCTGGGAAACTCCTGGAGGATTTTCCTGGAAACTCATTGGGGAATTCCAGGGAAACTTCTGCAGAAATTCCCGGGGAACTTCTACAATAATTCAGGGAAAACTGCTGCAGAAATTCTCGAAAATCCTCTTCACGATTTCCCGATATTTCCCGGATTTCCTGAGGAACTCCTGGAAGAACTTCCGGGGAACTCCTGGAGAAATTCTTGAGGAACTCTTAAAGAGTTTTTGGGGGAGTTCTCGGGAAACTCTTGCAGGAATTCCCGGACCTGTCTTGAAAAAGTTACCTTTGAACTCCGGGAAAAATTTCTGGGGATCTCCAAGAAGCTTCTGTTGGAATTCTCAAGGAACACCTGGAAAATTTCTGAAGGAACTACTGTAGGAATTATCGAGGAGCTCTTCCAGGAATTCCCGGACATTTCTGGGGAACTCCAAGAAGTTTCTGTTGGAATTCACAGGGAACTCCTGGAGAAATTCCCGGAGAATTTCCCGGGAAATCCTGGAGAAATTCCCGGCGAACTCCCGTAAGTTTTGTCGGGAATTTCGTAGAGGAATCACCTGAGAATTTCTGGATGATTTCCTGGGGAATTTCTGGAGGAATTTCCTGGGCACTCCGAGCGGAATTTCCGGGTGCTCCTGGAGTGTTTATCGGGGAGCTCCAAAATTATTCCTGAAGAACTTCAGAAGGAATCCTTCAGAGGGGACTCCTGGAGGGATTCCCGTGGAAATCCTGGAAAAATTGCCGAAGGAATTTCTGATAAACCCCTGGAGGAATTTCCAGAGTACTTCTGAATGAATTCCCGTGAACTCCTGGGGGACATCCTGGAGTATTTATGGGGAAACACCTGAAATAACTATTTTAGGAATTTTCGAGAACTAACCAGCTTGTTCCTGGAATTAAGAGCTATTTTCATGAGGAACTCAAAAACATCATCTTTCTAAAACTCCCAGAGTCCCACGCTTCCTTTTGAAATTATCAGTTTCTCTTGGAGCAAGTTAATTAGAAACTTCAATCCTTCAGGGATTTCTTAAGATTTTTTTTTTTTTCAAAAATTATTCATGTATTTTTTTGCGCATTTACTGGGAGAGCTTTCGGAAACATTTCCGGACTCCCTGAAAAAATAAGGAAGAAATCTCCAGTAGAATCTCTGTTTAAATCTCAGCATGCCTTCTGATATCTAAACAAAAAACACAGAGAAAGGAATTTTCGAAGATCTTCCTGAAGAAATTTCTCGAAAAACCTCCATAGAATTCCCAGTAAAGTTTATTGAGGAATTTTGTAGATTAATCTTGGAAAAATCATTTGATACAATTCCTGGAGAATTTTCTGAAAGTATTCATGGTGCAATCTCTGGCGGTATTTCTGAAAGAGTTTCTGTGGGAATATCTAGAGAAACAGGGGTCTCCAGTTAGCCTAGTGGTTAAGGCTTTGGATCGCCAATCCGGAGACGGTGGGATCGATTCCCGTTCTGGTCGAAAAAAAAAAATACTCGACTCCCTGGACATAGAGTATCATTGTACTTGCCTCACAATATACAAATTCATGCAATGGCAGGCAAAGGAAGCCTTTCAATTAATAACTGTAGAAGTGCTCAAAGAACACTAAGTTGAAGCGAGGCAGACCATGTCCCAATGGGGACGTAGAGCCACAAAGAAGAAGAAGAAAAAGAAGATCTAGAGAAACATCTGGATAAGCTCCTGCAATTATCTCAAAAAATGTTTGAGACAAAGCAATACCTGTAGAAACTTAAATAAAGCATTTCTGAATAAATTCCTTATAGAAAACGAGAAAAAAATCTTAGAGTTATCCTTAAAGGAAATGCCGATGATTTTTTAGGGAAATACATAGAGGAATATCAGCAGAAAGTTTTGAAGCAATCTTTGTGTACATTTCTGCAAGAAACGCTGGAGATTTTCCTGCTTGAATCACTTAAACAAATAACGCAAGAATCTTTGTAGGAATTCCTAGAGCATTTTCTGGATGATTCCTTGAAGAAATTCCTGCAAACGTTCCTGTTGGAATTTTGAATGGCTAGTGTAATTCTTGGGCAAATCATTGGTGGACTTACCTGTATGAATTTCTGGATCTCTGGAAGATTTTCAGAAAGAATTTCTGTAGGAATCTCAACCAGAGTTGCCAGATTATTTTATAAAAAAAATCTGTATTAACACAGACTTTTCTGTGTCGCCGTTTTTGAGGGCATAGCAGACACCAAGAGTCCTAAATTTCAATAGAAATTAACTAAAAAGAACTACTGTTTGATGGTTTTTAATGTTAACTTGTATTTAATTTTCTAAAACAGGTGTGAAAATGTACAAATTTTCATAAATTCTTTGAAGTTTAAGCAACAAGTTTTCATAAAATTTGTTCAAAATAACTTAAAATTTTATGCTTTCCGGAGAAATCTGTATCACAATTAAAAAAAAAACATTTTTTTTGTACTCTATATCTTGTCTTATAGAAGGTCAAAAATCTGTACATTACAGAAAAATCTGTATTTCCGGCATATCTGATCCCAGCAGAAATATCTGAATAAAAAACCGTGGAGAATTTCCAAAGGAAATTCTGAACGAATCTCTAGAATAATTTATAAAGTAACCCTAGGCGCATTTTAAGAAAGAACCCATGAAAACCTACTTAACGACATGGCGGTTTAATTTTGAGGGAATATCATATATATGAATTTCTGGAAAAAATTCTTGAAAATTTCTTATAAGATTTTCTGAAAAAAAAATACTGGAGAAATTTAAAAAAAACATGGTAGATTTGAAGACCGAATTCCTGTATTTAATTATGAAGGAAACCATGGAACAAGATTGGAAGATATCCATAGAAGATTTCATTGAGGAATCCTTGGACAAAAATATGAAAGAATCTCAAAGATGTAGAGGATTCCGTTGAAAAATTGGTGAAGAAGTCTGTGGAAGACTTTATGAAGGAATTTTGGAAAAATGTCAGGAGGAATTCTGAACATAAAATAATTTGAAGCATTTCTGAAGAAATCCGGATGATTTCCTGAAAGAATTTTCGCTCGGATTGCTGTTAGAGCCTCTAAAGGGATTTCTGATGATCCAATAGGAGATTTTTTAAAGATTTTTCTGGAGAAATTTTGGGAGTTTTCTCAAGAGGACATTCTTGGGGAATTTTAGAAGCATTCCAAAAAAGATATTCTTAAAGAAGTTTCAAAATGAATTTGTGGAAGATTTTATATAGAAATGCACGAAGAACTTTCGGAAGGAATCCAAGGAAGGTATTGTAAAAGAGTTCTGACACTATCATCGGGGGTAATCTCTAGAAAAGTAAGGAGAAAACTCTAAAGGAATCTTGTAATTTTCTAGATAAATCCCTGACAGAACTCCTCGAGGCATTAATTAATTAGGAATTCTTCCCAAATTTCTCCTGCAATTTCCTCGAAGGATTAGGACAAGAGTTCACAATATTTGTCACACCCTAAATTCAAGAGAGAAAATATTAAGAACTCAACCATATTTTTCTAAAAAAATTTGGAAATCAGTTCAAAATAATCCACTTACATATGATTCTTGCTAGGGTTCTTCTAAAAATGTTTTACAACTCTGGAGTCTGATTTGAATAAGTCGTAAGTCTACCAATTAGTCCCAAAATTTGAAAAAAAAATGCTTCTAAATACCAATAGATTTTTTTTTCAAGAATACTGTGGAAAATTTCTCAAAAATATCTTCAACGGTTTCAGGCAGAAACAAACAAGAACATTCCTCATAATATTCCTATAACTCTTGTAAGAACTCCGTTAAGAATTTTTCAAAATATCGTAAAGGATTTTCAGCAGAAAAAAAACGCGAATCTCAGAATGGAGATCCGCCAAATTTTAGGCGATGGTTGCGATGAAACTGCACTAGACAGACTTATTAACATTAAAGAAACATTGACAATTTTTTAAATTTCATTAGTAGTTGAACAACGCAAACATCTTGTCAGCAGATAACTAAGTAACAGTAGAGTCTTGTAGAGCTTCTGAGAACCGTCATAAAACCTAATATCTGTTATTTTAGTTTTTTTAACTTAAATTTATGATTGTTCTAAAACAGTGGTCACCAAACTGCGGCCCGCGGGCCGCATGCGGCCCTCGACCAGATTTTGTGCGGCCCGCGAACTGATTTTGAAATATATAAGAAAGCGGCCCACGTAAAGATTCCATACTGAAAATCAGAAATTTCACCATATTTTTAAACTTTAATGAGAATGAATTTTGCCAATATCCTAAAGAGTTTTTCAAAAGCAGTTTTAATTTTGAAAGTTTTCCAAACTGTAAGAGGCTAATTTTTTGAATATTGTTTCAAAAATATTCGAAACTGTCGTTAAGAACGATGTGTTTCGCTTGAATAATGAGTTTAGGCTAAATGCCACAGATTCTCTGCCATGGATTTTGAACTCGTTATTAGTAATTTATTTAAATTCACGAAAATTAACTTAAAAAATTCCATTTTGTTTCTATCGGCTAAAAATGTCCTTATCATTCACCACTTCTGCCTGGAAACTATTTCAAAATTTTTCACAGAATTGTTGCCTATAATTTCTTTAAAAAAAGTGTTGCCCAAAGAATTTCGCTAAAAACTTCAGGCTCAGGGATTCGTCAAGATACTCTTTATTCTTCTCCTAGCAATACTTTTGGTAATTCCTCTTAAAATATCTAATCTAAATCGGCTACAAATAAATACTTGTCCACATCGCTCAGAATATCAGAATATCATATCATTTTTCTTCATTGGCTTCTGAAGAAATCGTTCTGAAATTTCTCAAAATCTTCGAGAAGTCTCAAAAAACCTCACAGTTCCAAATTTTTTTTAAATACTTCTCAGGAAATCCTTAAGCTGCAGTAAGAAACTCCATTCGGAAATTTATCAAAACTGGATCCAGAGGTTTTACAAGAAATTTGTCCATGTTCGTGTCTAGGACTTCCACAATTCTGCACATATAATCTGCGCTATAAGTACGCTGTAAATTTATCCACAATATTCTTAAAAAGGACCATATTGTTCTAGCCACTTTGTGACTTCAAGTAACTTGTCTGAAATATTATTCCAACATTATGAATACCAAAAACTGTTTTGTGTTTTTAATACCATACGATTTTCAAATTTTTTCCAAGTAAAATAAAATCTCCTGATAACTCCAGGTTGTTAAGTTTTTTGCTCTTGTTCAATGTTAAAAAAAAATGTTTTGTTTTTATTTGCGAGTTTTAACTAATGCTTATTCTTTACACTTTTCGAAAAATAAAAAAATGTATACATATTTTATGTTAAATCTTAAAAATCATTGAAAGTTAACTCTTAAATGACTTGAGGCCCGCAGTATCTTTTCAAAATTCAATTTTGGCCCGCATAGACAGTTAGGCTGAGGATCACTGTTCTAAAACATCTTCTATTTGACTTGACATTGTTACTTGAACAGTAATTTGAAGTTCGTATGAAAAGAATCAAATCAAGATATGAATCTTGGACTACTGCTTTTTTTTCTATATGTTTATTGATGAAATGAGAGATGGGAGGGTGGGACCTAAAATGTGGGGACTTGGAGCATTTTTTTATATTTCTGTACCAGGCGATATTTTCTAAATTGAACTAGTTTGTTCGAATTTTGGTGTTTGAATCTGTAGTGTCAGGGGTGAAATTAGGCAAATTTAAACAAAATTACATAATCGTTAACATAAACTTTGGAGCATTTATATCTACAGTAGCCTCAATAACTCATATGAAAATGAACGAGTATATCAAATCAATTTTACACTTAAATATTTTTGTAATGACTTACAGAGGTAATGAATATGCCAAATAACACCCACCTCTACTGACGATACTTTCGCATTTCTCATTTTCCACTCTTTTTATACTATCATCTCCACTTTACACTTATTTTAAATGTTGGCAGAAATTTCTAGAGGAATTCTAATGTAAATTTTCGGAATTAAAGAAAAAACAGTGAAAAGGCATCGTACACAAATTACATAACGCTATAGGGGGAGGGGGGGAGTCCAGCTTAGCGTTACGATCCATACAAAATATTTTTGGTGTCCATACAAAAAGCGTTACAAGGGGGAGGGGGGGAGTCTAAAATTGCCGAATTTAGCGTTACGTAATTTGTGTACCATGCCAAAGAAGACCCAAAGGGAATTCCGGGATGAAGGAATCCCTTGATGAATCCCTGTTGTAATACCTGGAGTTACCCCAGGAGGAACGCCGAAAGGAATCACAAAACGGATCCTTCCAGATATCCGTGATATCCTTAGAGGAATCCAACGGGGAATATCTGATAAAATAACCTGTAAAAAAAAACTTTATAAAACCAGGATAATTCCCAGGAGTAATTAACCAGGTAGACATATATGCGGACATCCTGGGTAGAATACCCATAGAAATCAATCTTATCTCTGAATTCTCATGAAAATCCATGAAATCCTTCGAAGAATCCTGGTAGGAATATCAGGTGGAGTCGGCAGAGAAGTCCATTGAAGAATCCTGGAAGCAATCTCTGGATGAATCCGCTAAACATACATGGCGAAACCCGTGAATTCACTGGTAGAATATTTTGAGAAATTCTGAAAAGTATTTTTGGAGAAATCCTAAGAAAATCTCTGAAGGCGTTCATGTCAGGATTCTGAAAACAAAAACATTCGCAAACAAAATTTATAATAACCCATAAAGAAATCCCGGGTATAAATTGCTTTAAAAATGTCCTGTAGAAAGCTTGAAAAAATACTGGAGGGAATCTTTGTAGGAGTCAATGAAGCCATTCCGGAAAAAAATCGAAAAACCCCCAAAGGAATCCTTAAAAGAATTCATCAAAAACCCGTGGAAGTCATTTCCTTGTCGAAGCCTTGGAGAATTCATGAAAGGAATCTGTGAAAAAAATCAACATAAAATCCCCTGAAGAGTCCTTGAAATCCATGAAAACCTAAGGATTAGTTGTGCAAAACCCGAGGAAGAATCCTTGAAAAGAATTCTGGTAGAAAACCTGTAGAAATTGGTAGAGGAATCTATGGAGAAATTACGAGGCGTATCCCTGAATGAATCCTGGAAAAAAATCATGGGAAATCCATGGAAAAATCTTTAGAGGAATCAATGGGAAAATACCTAAAGAAAATCCTGTGCAATCTGTAGAATCCCTGTAAGAATCGCAGGGTGAATTCCTAAAAGAGCCCTAGCACGATACCCAGCAGAAAGCCTGAAATGAATCCGACAAGAAATCTCAGGAGGAATGGATGAACTAATCCCGGGAGGATTTTTTACAGAAATTTTAGAAGGAATTTGAAGATTAGATTCCCTGGAAGCATGCTGGAATATAAATCGAGAGGATTCCCTGGAGAAACTCTAGTAAAAATTTAAAAAAAAAATCGGAAAGGTATCTCTAGAGAAGTTTGTGACGGAATTCGGATTAAATATTAGAAAAAAATCAGGGGAACCCCCGAATATTTTTTAAAGAAATCCTCGAGAAATCCCGTGATAAATATTCAAAGCAATCCTCGAAAGGAATCCTAATAGGAAATTCTAGAGGAATCTCTGGATTTTTTTATGAGTCTGTGAAAGAATCTTGAAAGGAGTTCCTGGATAAATCCGGTAATAAATATAAACCGCCTACCTCAGATCAACAGAGATACAAAGCGGGCAACTAGAGAGCTTTAAAGGTAGATGGTTTTAAAAAGAATGTAGATGATTTACGGAACGCGATTTTCTTGAGAAATTTTTGGGGAGCCAAGGGTCATTTAACTAATGGGCAAGTCCAATTGAAGGAATCCAAAAGGTTACATGTGAGTTTTAACCCTCCTTTGGCATTAGGGTTATTAGGAAGGTTAAGGGGGATTTCAAGAGTCATTTGGCCGAACGCTATTTGGTCAACGAGTCATTTGGGCAACGCCGTTTGGCCGAATGCCGTTTAACCGAATGATGTTTGGCCTATAGGGGCTGTCCATAAACCACGTGGTCATTTTTTTGGGAGATACCGCAAAACAACAAACCACCCCCCGACGGCCCCCCCCCCCCCCCCGTGTGGTCTTTCGTTCATACTAAAATTCTTAAATTTGTATGGACCGTGGTCTTTAAGAGCACCGGGAGAAATCGAAGAAGGGTTCGGAGGACCTTCAGATTAGCTTCAATGGGTTCAGGGAATTTCAGGGGCAGAGATGCCAGATATACAGATTTTTTCTGTATTATACAGATGTTTGACCTTCTATACAGACATGATACAGAGTACAAAAAAAATCTGTATTTGTATTAAAATGTGTTACAAATTTCTTCAGAAAACATTTGAAGTTATTTTCAATAAACTTAATGAAAACTTTATAAACTGCTGGTTAAACTTCATAGTATTTATGAAAATTTGTTCATTTTCACACAAATTTTAGAAGAATAAATACCAGTAAAAAATAAAAACCGCCAAAAAGTAGTAGATTTTTTGAAGTTTCAAGTTTCGGTGTCTGCCTCCAATACGGCCATACAGAAAAATCTGTATTGATACAGATTTTTTAATAAAACAATCTGGCATCTCTGTTCAGAGGTGCTATTAAGGCTTTTGTAGAAGAGAGCACTTGCAGTTTTCGTATGACGTTTGCTTAGGACGATCTTCGGCGGTGTGCAGGAGAAAGATCTGTGGTGGCGTAAGATAAACCACGAGCTCGCTGCACTATATGGTAAACCCAGAGCCCCAAAGATGGCCAAATTCGGAAAGATATGGTGGCCAGCGCATGTTACGAGAATACTGGACAACAACCATTCAAATTTGAACTTTGTTACTGATCCTATTGGCGCAAGAAGATGTGAAATGCAGAGAGCACGATGGGGGGACCAGGTGGAGCCTGATCTCACGAGCTTTGGAGCGTTGGGCAGAGGATGGAGAACGACAGACGCAAACCGAGTTTTGTGGAGTTACTATTGTTGATTATTATGTCTTATTTTAAATGTGATGTTCAACAACTGAATGCATGAATGTATATTTGTCAACGAAATAGAGACAAAATTGTTCAGTTCCCTATTGTTGACTGAGAGCTTTTCAAGCCTTCTCTTTTTGTTTCATCCAATTTAATATCATTGAATGTTTTTTTGAAAATTTTCCATTCATCGGTCAACGACATTAGGATGAAACTTGAATCCACTGTCTATCCACCTTGCGCGCACGACCCATATGGATAAAGCAATATCAACGAACATCCAAATTATTGGGGGGCGTTGCCCGTTCACCATGTTTGCCAAAGCCGTTCCGTTCCCGCTTTGTGTGCGGTCAAACTTAATTACACAGTTATTAAACGGTCCTATCAAACCGCATTGTTTGCGGATCTTTACCACCGCCCACGGCCTATGCTGTTGTTACTACTGCTGCGGTTACTGCAAAACAAGCACAATAACTGCATACACCTTTCGTATAATTGCATTCCTTAATGCAACACTCACAGGCACATCTCACTCGCAATCGAAGAACAAACTTCTTTCAAACGTCGTCGTCGTCATCGGTAACGGATCTTGCACCCCACCGAAATTGTTTCCTTCACAGGTAGGTAGATACCTTTGCTCGGCGGTTCTTGATTCGGAAGCGACTTGAATCGAGCAACAAATGCGATAAAAAAGGTTAAATAGCGATCTTCCAGGTTTGTGAGTTGTCGTTTTTCTCCTGGAACAGAGTACGTCCCTATGGATGTAGCTTTAGGGTGCGACTAATTTGAGGAAGTTTTCAGAGGAAACATGCAACTTCGAATCGTAAGGATAAGTTTGTTTTAAGATATTATCATTTCATAATTATAGAAGAAATTATTCATTTGAAATTGAACTGAAATGATCAGTCTGCCACAACAAACAAGCTACCGGAAGATGGTGCTGCGTTAAGGAGGATTAGGACATATTGGTGAGATCATTCCAAGCTAAGTTTTTTTCATCTCTTTTATCGCTTGCGACGTTATTAACCATTACAAGATTAATGTTACCTCAAATCTCCTCCAATCCCAGAGAACCTATTTTACTTTATTTAATTTCAGAGAGCGAGTTATGGTGCTTGAGCCTACACACCAAATTTTTGATTCACGTTCCAGCAATAAAATTTGCTGAAACTAGTTCAGCAATACACCGGTTTGCTGAAGTACAACATCTATCAAACTGATTGCTGGAGTTCAGCACTGTAGATTGCTGACCATATGTCATCGCTTCCATTTTTGCTGATTATCAGCAATCGATTTGACAGATGGTTGAAGCCCCAGCAATCGATTTTAGAATTCGCTGAAAATCAGCAATTCTTATTACTGAACATATATCAGCAATTACTTTTTATGCTGATAACCAGCAAACGATTTGAACTGTCAAATACATGGAGTATGCGCAAGCAGTATGTCTCCCATTTGGTTTAGTTTTTTGTGTCAAATTTCTAATCAGTTTATCGGGATAATCTGCGTGTTATTCTCTGAATAATATATTGTTTGCCTCGAGCTGGATCTTTGACCACTCTTACTTGTAAGTATGATTGATTTTTAACTGGAAACAAAGAGAATAACTAAGATTTATTATTCATATATTTTTAGGATGGCGGTGGCATGAACGCGGCAGAATGACTCGGCGACATAATAGTCAAGTAGCGCCGTAAATTTGTCAACTGTCTTCAAATTTACATAATAAAATGCATTAGACAAATAAGACTTGGCTTTCAGTTAAAGAAAATCCCATTTTTTTCCAATACGGCTGCTCTAGTAATTGAAAAATCGCTGGAAATCAGCAAAATTGATAAACAATCAGTTGCTGATCAACCAGCAACATGATTCACGCATTGCTGAATATTCAGCATTACAAGTGTCACTTTCCTGAGAATCAATTTTGCTGGATGACCAGCAATATTTTCTTTGCTGGAAGGATTGCTGAACTTACAGCACAAAAAAAATCAGCAAAATTTTGCTGATTTACAGCAATAAAATTTTGGTGTGTAGGCACAAGGGCCAGGGCATATCTGTGATCCATCCCAGGAATCCAAGGAACAAGGAGTGACATTAACTTTCATAGCTACGTCACTCCCACCGATTATTCTATATAATACTGAACGGTTGGTACGAGATGCCTCAATAGTGTTATTTTCAAATCAATAACGCTGCACAGTACGCCTGGCTGCTTCAATGCTTTTAATGCATTTCCGATGTGCTGCAAACATTATTTATGACAAGAAATATGGTAGAAGCAGTCAATTCAAACATTTTCCAGGATTCTTTCAATAAATGGCTGTGTATGTGTGAACTTGACTAGACTAGATATTATCAATTCTTGACTATTGAGGTTTTCAGTCCCAGCCATATTAATCTCTTACTAATATAGTATTTAAAGTTATGTTTTACTATTCTTTCATTTTCGTTCTGTTTTTAGCCAACAGGTCGCACCCTATGCTACAGCTTCTTCTGTGATCATCAACCGTGGGATCCCATGGGAATGCATACACAGTGCACACGCAACCAGACCGAGCGAACATCGGAAAGAGGATGATCAATTTATTGATTTCTTTTGTGATGCAAACTCGATTGGGAGAATAAACGGGTGACGTCGCTATTTTATTGCAAAACACTCGATTTGTTCCGCCCAGATGATTTTGCCCTTTTGCTCACTTTTGCGACCGGGACGCGGACCCAGCCAGGTAAGGTGCTGCTGCTGCTGCTAAATATTGACGCTAATCAATCGATTGACGCATTATGCAGTTCTTCTTTGACTGGTCCTGCGCCGAAGGGTTACGATTTGCACTGCGCCGAGGCGATATTTGTTTTGCATGGTTCTGTGAAATTTGCATAATTTTATTTTATCCGATCGGGCCGGGACCAAACCGAGCTATAGCTGTGTTTGGTGTGTAACCTTTTTGTGCGATGAAATTTGCATGTTTTTGCGGCCCTCCCGGATTTTGGGTTGATTCATGTTTTGTTTATTTATGGGACTTATTTATGATGTGTGAGAATGGTGATTATATTCTGTCTGTCGAGGTGAAGAGCTTTGTTATGCAAAAAGTTACCTTTTTTCAAATGAGGGATTCGGAGGACTTGTGGGAAAATTTGAGAGTCTGCTGTTAAGATTTTAGGATACACTACTGCATTCTTTTTTTTTACAGCAAAGCATCGTGGCCTTCTGGAGGCTGCTTCATGAGGTTAAATATGGGATTTTTTCTAGAAATTTCACAAAGATTCTTGTAAGAAATCTTACCTGCATTTATTCAGCAGTTTTATAGCAAATTTTATCGCAAATTCTATAAGGGATGTTTTGAAAAATGCATGCCGTGAATACTTTTTAATTCTTCTGACTGTTGTGTAATGATTGATGTTTAATCTAGAAATTCTGCATAGATTCCGTTTCTAAAATCTCTGTAGAAATGTCTCATGGGAGTCCTTCAGAAATTCATCTAGAGATTCCTCCGGGAATTTCTCTAAGTAAATCTTCTAGGATTCTACAGAAATTTCTCTAGAGCATATTTCCAAATATCTCTCTGGTAATCAATCTGAAATTTCTTTCCAGGGAATTGTTCATACTTTTTCCAGGAATTCCTTCAGAACTCCTCAGAAATTTTTGAGGATTTTTTTCTCTCATGGCTTGGCACCCCTGAGAATTCCTTCAGCCATTTTCGCTAAGATTTTAATAAAAGGGTTCAGGGATTCCTGTCGACTCTGGAATTTTCTCTAGAAACGCCTTCTTGATCTCCTTAAAAAAGTTTTTTTGAAGAAAATTTAAAAGAATTTCTAAAAGGTTATCCATGGATTCTTCAAGTTTTCCTGGTTGTGTTTATGTACATCTTCAATCATTTCTCTAGAGATTACTCAAGGATTCAATCACATAACATAAGTGGAACTCTGGCTCAAAAAGTTTATGCCTTTTCGCTTTCATACGCTGGTATACAGGACATCGAAATGTGAAATGCGTCATAACATTATTGCCATACCATTTTTCAGCATGTATACCATTTTTCAATGCTGTGAAGTAAAACAAAGACCTCATAGATCTAGACTGGCAGCCCGTGGAGATGTAAAATAGGACACACAATTGTGATGAAACTTTGTAAACTCAAGTAAAAAAATACGTTTTCTAGCCTTCAATATAAAGAGAGCGATATGTGAAACGTGGATGTGTTGTATCGAAGATTTCAATGAATTGATGGCAAAATGAATAAGTGGATTTGCAGCAGCTAGTTTTGCGCATGTCTCAGATGCCAATCTTCGTTCCTGTATTCTTTGCCAAAACTGGAAAGCTGATTGGATCAGATGTTTTTTGTTGACAAAAATAAATGACAGTTCGAAGTTCTTTCAAAAGATATAACAGGTTCACGTGCTGAGAAAGCATACATCTTTTTTCTTCGGTCTGACTATGAAGATCCACTTATGTGATTCAAAGATTCCTCTAGAAAACCTTCCATGAACTTTTTTTAAAATTACTTCATGAATTTTTACGGAAATACCTCCAGTGATTGTTTTGAAGAATCTTCCACGGATTCCTTCAGAATATCAAAAATTCTAAATTCCTTCAAAAATTGCACCAAAATTTCCTTTAGATTTTTTTTACAAGATTCTTTAAGACTTTTTCTAGGATCACTTCAGAAAATTTATTCTTTCAAAAATTTCTCCAGGGATTTTCCTAGGAAACCTCTTATTACTTATTACTTCTGAAAAAAAATGATTCCTTCACAAACTCCCCCAGCGATTCACTAAGAAAATCTTCCACGGATTTCTTCAGGAACTGTAGATTTCTCTAATAAAATCTTTCAAAATTCAGAAATTGCAACAGCAATTCCTTTCGAAGTTCTTCCAGAGATTCTTTAAGAAATTTTTCCAGGGATTCTTCTTCAGAAATTCATTAAAAAATATCTTCAGAAAATGCTTCATAGATTTTTCCAATTCTCCAAGAATTCCAACAGATTTTGTTCATAGATTTTTTTTTCGAAATCTGTTTTGCAAATTACTCAATTAATTTCTTTAGGAATGCACACAGATTCGTTCAGGAATTCCTCCAAAGATACATCTTGAAATTCATCAACGGATACTTCCAGGAATTCATTAAAAATCATCCTGCAATGTTATTCAGGAATTCCTCCAAGAATTCTTCTACGATTCGTAGTAGTTCTGTAAGGATTTTCCGGGGGTTGCAGGTTTTGCAGATGTTCCTCCAAATATTGCATTAAAAAATCCTCCCTTGATTTCTTCAAGAATTATCCTTGTATTCCTTTAGATATTCCTCTAAGAATTATTACGAGAATCCTTCCTGAGATCCTTAGAAATCCTTCAGAATTTCAGAATTATTATTTTCTAATTTTTTAAATTTCACGATTGTGATTTCTTCTGAAATTTTCTTATTTCATAATTTTCCATAATTTCACGAACTACTGCCGAAATTGTAAAGGTGATTTCTTCAAAAATTGTATAACGTTTTTTGCCTTTCTCGTACACTAAGTGTACTGAAAAGGCTATATGTTCACTCCAAAAATGACTTTTTGATAGAAGACCCGGAGGGTCGAGTCACATATACCAATCAACTCAGCTCGACGAATTGAGGTGATGTCTGTGTGTATGTATGTGTGTGTGTATGTATGTGTGTATGTGTGTGTACAAAAAACTCACATCATTTTTTGGCAGTAAACTTCAACCGATTTTAATGACCGACGGTTCATTCGACGCGGAATCTGGTCCCATTGTTTCCTATTGAAAATGGTTCGGATCGGTTCAGCCATTCCGAAGTTATGGCCATTTATGTGTTCTGGACCGGTACCCCAGGAAGGGGCCAGATATGAAAATGCTACAACCCTATGCATGCGACGCATAAAACTGCGGCATTTTCCATAACCTGATGAACAGTATGCAGGAAAATACTCTCAGACCATATCTGAACCGGTAGTGTTCCAGAACCGGTTCCGGGTGCCCCGCCGGAAGTGGCCAAATATAAAAGTGAACCAAACCCATGCATGCGACACATCAAATAGCGGCTTTTTCGATAACCTGATCAACGGTATGCAGGAAAATAGTCTCAGACCATATCTGAACCGGTAGTATTCCAGAACCGGTTCCGGGTGTCCCACCGGAAGTGGTCAAATATTAAAGTGGAGCAAACCTACGCACGCGACACATCAAATCGCGGCTTTTTCGATAACCTGATAAACGCTAGGCTCGCACCACATTAGAAACTACAGGTTGTGTTCCGGAACCGGTTCCAAGTGTCGCGCCGGAATTGGCCGAATACAAAAGTGAACCAAACCCATGCATGCGACACACCAAACTGCGGCTTTTCTGATAACCTGATGAACGGTAAGCAGGAAAAGAGTCTTAGACCATATCTGAACCGGTGGTGTTCCGGAACCGATTCCGAGTGTCCCGCCGGAAGTGGCCAAATACATAAGTGAACCAAAGTAATGCATGCAACACATCAAATTGCGGCTTTTTCGAAAACCCGATGAACGATTAGCAAGAAAGTAGAACCAGACTACATTAGAAACTACCGGTAGTGTTCGGTTCCAGTTGTCCCGCCGGAAGTGGTCAAATGTAAAAGAGAACCAAACCCATGCATATGACACAACAAATCGCAGCTTTTTAGGTAATTTGATGAACGATAACAAAAAAAACTCAGACCTCATTAGGGAAAACCAGTAGTGTTCCAGAACCGATTCCGGATGTCCTGCCGGAAGTGGACGAATGTGGAAGGAAACCAAACACATGCGTGCGGCTCATTAAATACCGGCTTTTTCGATAACCTGAAGAACGGTCAGCAAGAAAATAGTCTCAGATCACATTAAAGACTACCGGTAGTGTTCCAGAGCCGGTTCCGGGTGTCCTCCTGGAATTGGTAAAATGTAAAAATGATCCAAAGCCATGCATGTGACACATCATTTCGTGGCTTTCTGAACAGTTAGAGGAAACTAGTTTCATGCCATATTTGGGACAAATGGTACTGTCCTGGTTCCAGTTGTCCCACCGTAAGTGGTAAAATGTAAAATTGAACCAAACTCATGTATTCGGTGCATCAAATCACGGCCTTTTCGATTACCTGATGAACGGTTAGTAAGAAAATAGGCACAGACTACATAAGTTAATACCGGTAGTGTTCGTGGTTCCGGGTGTCCCGCCGAAAGTGGCCATATACAAAAGTTAACCAAACTAATGCATGCCACACGTCAAATCGCGGCTTTTTTGATAACCTGATTACCGGTTAGCAAGAAAATAGGCTCAAACCACATTAGAGACTACCAGCAGTATTACAGAACCAACTTTGGGTGCTTTGCCGGAACTACGAAAGTGAGCAAAATCATAGCAAGCGATAGATATGTGTAATTGTTCTCTTCATCATGACAAAACTAAAGTGATCTCAAAACTCATCAAATCACACCATTTCAGATTCCTACTCATCCTTACAGTCAACGTTGTATGGGAAAATTAAAGTTTAATCGCAACAATCCTGAACACTTTTTTTCAATCCCCTTTTGCGTCTTAAGTTACTACACAAAATTCTGATGTGACTGGTTGCGCCCTCGCGCTCTGTAATGTGGTTGAAATTTTATTGGGATTTAGTTTAGGAAATTTCACTTGCTTGCATTTTTTTTGTTCAATTTTACATGGATCTTGTAATCAGCGATAATAAAATATAGCCTGAAGTGTACAGAAAAAACTTTGTCGACGACCCCAAAGTGATCTGTGGTTGTGAAAAAGGTTATATCTTAGATTGTAATCATCGTCTTCATATTGATTGGTCTCCAATGACAGTGAAGGTGGTCAAGCAGTCAACTGAGAGCTGTGATATTTTTAAGCTCTGCCTATACGTTGAACATAACGTCGGAATATGCGTCATCAATATATTTTTCTATTCGATAATGGCTTTGATCAAATTCTTGCTTTTCTCAATAAAGTATTCTCAGGATTCAGGAACACTTCGGCTTACGTCGACATCATGAGTACATATTCGACGAGAAAGGCGCTATCACCACTAGGTGGATTAATCAGGTTTTTTATTATTATTTAATACCTTGGCATTTAAAATATGTGCCCAATATCTCCCTCCCCCCTAAAATTTCCATGGGAATTTCTACAAAAATTCCAGAATTTGTTTTAGCCGTTCCTTCGGAGATTCATCAAAATCAATATGAATCTTTCATTGCAATTTTTGAATACGCGCAATTTTATTAAAGAGCATTTCCAGCCCAAAATATGCCATTTTTAGCTCGATATTTTCAATTTGAATAATATTTTGTTCATAAACTGGATTTCATGAATGTTCGAACACCTTTGTCACTAGACCGGCCAGCGGTAATATCCTAGATCACGTGATTTGCAAATTAGACGAAATTGGTAGGATGAGGAACGATACAATTGAAAATGATATTAGTGACCACTCTATCATCATTACCTCCTTGAATTTACCGTCTAAAAACAAAATATTTTGCTTAAAAAAAGAATAATTAACCATCGTCTTCTTGAATCCGAATTTCAAAATTTCCTCACCAACATTGACGATTTAGATGATGCAGGTAACTGTTTAGAAAATATTATCGATAAATACAACTCATTACTTAATAATTGCACTGGAACGGTTTCCAAAAAAGCAAATGTTAAAAGTATTTTCTGTCCCTGGATGTCCTTTGATTTGTGGACTCTGATAAAATTGAAAAACAATTACCTCAAGCGTGTGAAAAGGAACCCATCCGACAACCACCTGAAGGAAATGTTGATCACGTCTCAAGAAAAGTAGAAGCAACAAAAAAGCGTTGTAAACAGTAGTATTATGAATCTCTTTTAAATAACACGCCCCACAGTAGGTTTTGGAAAAATGTTAAGCAAATTTTAGGAAACGAACCTAGTCAAAACAAAATAGAACTTTCCTATCAGGGTAGAAAAGTTTCTGATAATCACGATATTTCTAATATTTTCAATAATTATTTTTCATCCATTGGTAATAATTTGGCAGCTAACATAACTAGTAGCTCAAACTTTCCTTCTTCGATTGGACGTCGGGTTTCTGATTCACCTGCATTCACCTTCACCCTGCATCAGCAAATGAAATTCTTTTAATTATACGTGATTTAGAGAATAACAAAGCTTGCGGTCCAGATAATATACCTGTAAAAATAGTTAAAAATAATGCAGATACATTTGCTGTACTTCTACAGAACATGTTTAACAGCATCATTGAAACCGGAACCTACCCTAATTGTCTCAAGGTCGCCAAAGTAATCCCTATATTTAAATCAGGCGATTCCAACGATGTCGGAAATTATCGCCCAATATCAAATTTATCAGTGTTTAATAAAGTTTTTGAAAAACTATTGGTAACAAGAATTTTGGATTTCTTTCATAAGCACGATGTCTTCTACAAACTGCAATATGGATTTTGGCAGGGCTGCAGTACGTTGATTGCTATTACTGAGCTTGTCGATAGCATTTTAAATGGACTTGATAATAGAAAAATAGTTGGTGCTCTGTTCTTGGACCTAAAAAAAGCATTTGATACGCTTAATCACGAAATTCTTTTGAAGAAACTGGAAATGTATGGTATACGAGGGGTTGCAAACAATATCATTCGTAGTTATTTGGAGAACCGTAACAGTTTGTTTCCATAAATGGCGTTCAAAGTTCACAAAAACCCATTAACATAGGTGTCCCGCAGGGGAGTAATATTGGCCCGATATTATTTCTTGCTTATATAAATGACCTAAGAAATTTGCGGCTTCACGGAATCCCTAGATTGTTTGCAGATGATTCTGCACTGTTTTACCCGGGAAGTAATAGCGAAACAATCATGCGTCAGATGGAAGAAGATTTACTAACCTTGTTAGCTTATTTCAATACTAATCTTCTCTCGCTAAATCTATCTAAAACCAAACTTCTGTTCTTTCATTCAAGTAGGAAGAAAATAGTTTACAATAGCAATGTGAGGATAGGAACAAATATTATCGAAAGAGTAGATTACTTCAAATATCTTGGAATTTTCTTAGACACAACATTATCGTGGAAGAACCATATTAACCATGTAGAAAAAAGGTAGCGTGTGTGGCATTATGCGTCGTATTTGTACTTTTATAACTAGAAGAGCCCTTTTGTCGTTTTACTATGCTTATATTCATTCGCAGTTGAACTATTTGGTTTCCATTTGGGGAAGAGCATGTATTTCAAACTTGAAAAAACTGCAGGTTCTGCAAAATAGATGTCTAAAAATAATGTTCAACCGTCCCTTTCTTTATCCTACTCTCATGCTGTATTCAGATCGTTCTCACAATATTTTACCTTTGGTAGCCTTATGCGATTTACAAACCCATCAACTAGTTTTCGATGTTCTGCACAGAACTGTTATGCACCACAACATACAATTTCCTCTAGTAGTAAATATATATGGAACCAGGCAAGCCAACAATTTGCAAAGAGTAAGAGCTACTACTAGTTTTGCACAAAAACGAATAAGATTTATCGGTCCAATGAATTTCAATCAGCTTCCTGTTGACTTGAAACAGTTAACAAACCGTAATACATTTAGGCTAAAATTGAAAGTTTATATGAAATCTCAACTTACCGAAAACCAACTATGATCATGTTATCATCTGTTAAACCAACTTAAGTTAATTTATTATTTTTATCATTTGTAAATCCCTTAAAAGGAATATATATTCCACTGGGATGTTACATTTGTGTAATTTTTTATATCTATCCTGTTTCTTCTAGTTTAAAGTAATTCCAAGCATACTATTTGTAGTTTTTTTTTGTTTTTGAATTGTGCTGTCCAGTTAGTATGCTTGGTTAGTTGCGTCCACTACCAGGAGGCTCTGTAGTGCTTTTTGGTGTGGGGGATAGTGGCGGGTAAAAAAAAAGTAGCTTTTGCATCAACTCATAACGCATGAATTTTCTGTTGTAATTCATTCAAGAAGTCCATCAGAAAAAAAAATCCGGAGATTTCTCGAAGGATTGCGTTTGAAAATCTTCTACGATTCTACAGAAATTCCTTTAGTGATTTTTTCTTATTGTCTTTCTGGAAATAATTCGGAAATTTCTCTCCGGGAATTTGCTTATAAATTTTCTCAGGACTTCCTTCAAATTTTTTTTTTGGATTTGTTTACGCACATAGAGCGACGACGGTTAATCAATCCCGGTATAGGCGCGCGGTGATATTGCCACAATCGAAAAACACACGGTTCGCGGTCACTGAACTTTATTACGTTCGACAAAAAACACCTTTCTTGGGGTAAAGTAACGGCGTAGTGTATTTCGTCCGAACGCGGCGGAGGTTTATTTACAACTAACTATTCCTCAGATCTACTGCCTCTGCTAGGTAGAGGCAGCTAGATCACAATGCACGATCGGGAGGCGATCGTACAAAAGGCCTATTCCATATTGCGTATAGGGGCAAATAGTATGCGTTCGGTGAACGTGAGTAACCACACACTAGGGTGGCTCATGCAATATAAATTGGTTATTCTAATTTTAATCTGGCGCAATCATACGCCGGCCGCCTTGAAAGCAGCGGATTTCAACTAATTTGATAACCTAATTCATGAAATTTGTTCTTATCCTAGCGTGGTAATCTAATTCAATTGGTTTTTGGGATCTACTTCAAACTATTCCTATTCATCACTTCTTTTTCTCTAGGTGCTTCTGCTCCGCGGGGATGGTCCACGGACATCGACGGGATGGCTCCTGGGTGGTCGACTGTCGGCCACGACGACGGGCTTTCTCCGGCTCGCTCTCGTTGCCAGTCTTCTTCGGATACCGTGCGCGAAACACGGTTCGGGGTGGTGACGAACTTCTGGTCTTCGGATGCTTCATGGTACATGTTCGACGGAATCGGCTGCTTGCTCTTCGGGAAATACTGCGATTTGGTTTCTGACGATGAACTGTACGGCGGTATGCCGGTGGTGGATTCTTCGGTGGGCTTGACGATGCGGATGGTGGTCCGAGCGAGATAAACATCGATCGCTAGAGGATTCTTCGGGGTGTCTTGGGGCGTCCTTCGGTTGTCCTGCGGTCGTTCTCGACGACGAGGGAGGGGGTCAACGTTGCTGCAAATGAGAGGGTGCTTTTTCACTTGGATTTATGTACAATACAACAACTTGCCTGGAGCGGAGGCCTCCGTGGCCTCCGCGGCCGCTACCAGCGGCGGTGGGGATGTCCAGTCGGATGAAAACGTGGTGCGATACAGACCAAATCAAGGTGTCAAGGCTGAACCAAACGGTCGCGGCGAGCTCTTGCCGCATCTCGGGCTGATCCGGCAACTATGACGACGGTCGATGAGTTGGCCAAACTCTAACTGATGCTACAGCATGCTAAACCAGCGGTGGTGGTCAGGTTGTACCTCGACGGGATGGAAGTGATTAGGTTCGCAAATTGACAGATCCGATGGACTCGGAACAAACGGGTTGCTCGAACTAGAGCTTCGATTTGACTGACAGGACATCACAGGACTTCATCATCGCTCGTCGGAAAACCCCATTTGCAGTGCGCACGTCTACCACGCGGATGTAGTCGTCTGAGCCTCTGAACACTTCGGTAACGCGGCCGAGATTCCACTTCAACGGCGGAAGCCGCTCGTCCATCAGCAGAACCATGGTTCCAACGGCGATGTTATCCCGCTGGCGGGTCCACTTGGTCCGGTTATGCAAATCGGAGAGGTAAAGCGTGCTTCACTTCTTCCAGAGCAGCTGGCCGTAGTCCTGCGCCCTTTGCCAGACGGAGAGACGGTTAGCTGGAACATTCTCCAGATCGGGTTCAGCAATCGCCGTCAGTGGACGTTGAACCAGAAAATGTCCTGGCGTAAGCGCCTCGAAGTCTCCAGGATCATTGCTGAGTGGTGTGAGGGGCCTGGAGTTTAGAACCGCTTCGATCTGGGTGAGCACCGTCTGCATCTCGTCATACAGGAGAGTCCGAGTTCCGATGATCTTTTTGAAGCAGTTTTTGAAGCTTTTTACGGCTGCTTCCCACAGACCACCGAAATTAGGCGATCTGGCCGGGATGAACTTAAACTCGATTCTCTCATCCGCGGCGTTGCTGGCTACAGCGTTTTGGAATTGCTGCTGCTCGAACAGGTTTAACAGTTGCCGAAGTTCCCGCCTGGCTCCAACAAAGTTCTTGGCATTGTCGCACATGATTACGGCTGGACGTCCTCGACGGGCCGTGAAACGCCGCAGGGCCGCTAGGAACGCGGCCGTGGTGAGGTCGGCGACTAACTCCACGTGAACGGCTTTGGTGACGAGGCAGACAAATATCGCTACGAAGCACTTGACGGGAGAACTGCGACGCTGTGGGTAGGTAACCAGAAACGGGCCGCAATAATCTACACCGACCTTGAGGAACGGTGGTGCCGGGTTGACCCTTTCAGGTGGCAGCTCTGCCATCAGCTGTTCCTGGCATCTTGGTTTGATTCGGAAGCAGGTAATACACTCATGCAGGACCTTTCGCACGAGGTTCCGAATGCTTGGGATCCAGAATCGTTCTCTGGCGCTTGCAATGACGACTTGTTGTCCGGAATGAAGCATCTTCACATGGTAATGACGAACTACCAACGTTGCGAGGGGATGACGGTGATCGATGATCATTGGATGCTTCCGATTTTCGGAAACCGATGCGTTCCGGAGCCGGCCGCCAACGCGGAGTATCCCATCTCGTAGTTTGGGATTCAAAGACGATATTCTTGACGACTGCTTCACCTGATCCTCCAGGGACAGACTTGCAATCTCCTCCGGGAAACATTCTTCTTGCGACAGACGAACCAGCTGCAACAGGGCTTCTTCGTATTCTTGCGTGCTGACTGAACCGAGTTTCCGGGCATTTCGGTTAGCTCTCTGGGCGTTGTGACGGAAGCGACGCATCACCGCTACCAGTCGGACTAGAGCGAACAGTGACGAGCGGAGCGAAAAGATCTCGTTCGGAGTTGCTGCTTGCAGCGGTAGGGCTACGGACTTTCGTTCTTCAAGGGAAGCAGGATCGAGCTATTCAACGTCGACTTCGGAGTTCTCCGGCCATAAATTCCGACCTTGACGCAGCCAAACTGGACCGTTGAACCAGAGGGAGTGATATTCCAACTGCGTGGCCGAAATACCTCGCGACAGTACGTCTGCTGGATTTTCGATGCCTGCGACGTGATTCCAGACTCCACCTTTCGTCAGGTGCTGGATTTCGGACACCCTGTTCGCGACGAAGGTCTGCCACCTGGATGGTGTGGACGCAATCCAATGCTTCACAATGTTCGAATCTGTCCAGAAGAACGACGGAATTGTCAGTCCAGTGGCTTGGCTGACCTTTTCGTAAAGATGGCTTAGCAGAAGAGCGGATGAAAGTTCCAGTCGTGGCGTCGACTGCTTGCGCTTCTTCTTCTTCAAATCCTCCAATGGCGCGACTCGTGACTTGGACATCATCAGCTGAACGCGCACAGAGCCATCCTCGTAGCTGCATCGGAGGTACAGACACGCGCCGTATGCGCTGTCGGAAGCGTCGCAAAATCCATGCCATTCGATCGTAGTGCACTCCTTGGTGTAACCAACCCATCGTGGAATACGGATGGACTCGAGAGCACTCAAGTTCCTGCGGTACTCCAACCAAATAGTTTGCAGGTTTTCCGGGAGCGGATCGTCCCAGTTTACAAGCAACTTCCACAAAGTTTGGATGAAGATCTTGGCTTCGACGACCACTGGTCCTATCAGTCCCAAAGGATCGAAAAGCTTGGATGCATCGGAAATCACAATTCGCTTTGTAACTACCGGTGTCGTATTCCACTTTGGCACCGTGAAGTAGAAATCGTCGGATGAAGGGCACCAGACAAGGCCCAGCGTTTTCACGGTAGCGTTTGACGGTGGAGAATCCATCTCGAATACGACTCGGTCATCTCGCAGATGCGGTTGCAGCTCACTCAGCACTTCTCCGTAGTTCGAGTTCCACTTTCTCAACGTCATACCGGCAGAATCGGTCAGCTTGATCATCTCCCCAACTAACGCCTTGCCCTCAGCAGGGCTGTCGACGCCAGTGATCATGTCATCGACGTAGAAATCCTTTCGGACTACTTTCGCTGCGGTTGGGTGGGTAGATTGACCTTCTTCTGCTAGCTGTATTAGGCAACGTGTAGCCAAAAACGGAGCTGATGCGGTTCCGTACGTAACGGTCGTCAACTGGAACACCTGGATAGGTTCCTCTGGCGTGGCTCTCCACAAAATCAGCTGTAGCTTCTGATCTCCTGGCTGCATTTTGATCATCCTGTACATTTTCGCTACGTCAGCTACTATGCCGATTCGGTGCAGACGGAAACGAGCGTGTATCGAGATCAGGTCGTCCTGAACAACGGGGCCTACCATCAACCCATCGTTGAGGGAATCGCCGGAGGTGGTCTTGCACGAAGCATCAAATACAACGCGAAGTTTCGTTGTTGTGCTGTCCGGTTTCAATACAGCGTGGTGCGGCAGAAAGTAGCACACTGATCCAGACAGTTCCTCCTCATTCACTCTCTCCATGTGGCCCATCGACGCATATTCCTCCATGAACTCGCAATACAACCTCTTCAGCTCTGGGTTCGTAGCGAACCGGCGCTCCAAGTTCATGAAACGACGCTCGGCGCTACTTCTGGAATTCCCCAGGTGATCGATAATATGCTCTTTCTTGGGCAGTGATACGATGAAGCGTCCGGCTTCATCGCGGGTGGTCGTTTGCTTGAAAATCTCCTCTCATGCGGACTCTTCCACGGAATAGGTGCTCGTTAGGCGACAACTTTCGAGCTCCCTGAAACGAGTGAGCTGTTCTTGGAGTTCCGACGTGGAACAAAGCGTAGTGGTCGTTGCAGGTGCGGAGAGTGTGCTGTTGGAGATGCGACCGGAGACGATCCATCCAAAGACGGTGTTCTGGAAGGTCGGACCGTCCTCGTTGAGCCTGAACCGCCCATCCTGCAGCAGATCGAGATAATATTCGGCGCCGATGATCATGTCGATCTCTGATGTTCGGTAGAACTCCGGGTCAGCTAAAACGATGTCGGCCGGCAGCTTCCACTGGCTTGTTTCGAACCCTTCGTACGGGAGTGGAATAGTCAGCTTTGCCAAGACGTTGAAGCGTATGACCTCCTCGAAGTCCGAAATACTGGCAAAACGAGGGCTGACTGTAGCACGAACAGCTTTCTGCGAAACGCTTCCCGAACTGCCAATTCCCTTCACCGCTAGATAATCAGGGAACTCGTCCAGGTCCATGCGGTGACAAAATTCAGAGGTGACGAAGCAATACTGAGAACACGAGTCTAGCAGTGCTCTGGCCAGCATTGATCGCCCGTTGGCATTGCAGATACGCACAAGTGCGGTTGATAACAGAACTTGTCGTGTGGAGGGGTTTGTTTGTGTTGGGAGTGCTACAGTGTGTTGCAGTGTGTCTGAATGGTCTGTGGCGATCTGTGGGTTGGTGCTATGCGATTGTGTCTGTACGATTGACAAAGAAGTGCTGGGTTCGTTGTGGTTTGTGGTTGGTGCTTTTTGGTGTGTTGGTTTTCCCGGTTGTGTTTACTGTGTCTGAGATGGTTGTTCACTTGGGGGTCGTTTTGTCGTCTGTGGAACGGAGGATTGCGGGTTGACACTGTTGCTTTCAGCGTGAAGCAGGGTGTGGTGTCTCCTCCCACATTGACGGCATGATCCTTTGCTGCAGTTCCGCGCCAAGTGACCCGACGATAGGCAGTTCATGCACAGGCCATTCTTCCGAACGGCATCGTAGCGCTCCGAGATCTTCCACTTCTGGAATTTCTTGCACATGAACGCCGGATGGAAAGCTTCCGAGCAGAAACAGCACCGGCCGAAGCATGTTGACGAATGGCTGACGCTTACCTTGGGCTTCTTCACTTCGGCGGAGGGAGGTTTGCTCACTCCAACTGATTGAAGAACTGCACAATGGTTCTTCAAAAAGTTCATCAGGTTTCGGTAGGTGGGTACGTTCTTGGAGTTGTGCGACGACTCCCAGAACCGCAGGGTAACACCGTCCAACTTGGAACAAACCATGTGGACTAGAATAGTGCTCCAGCCATTGGTGTCCTGTCCCAGCTTCTGCAGCATCTGCAGATTCTTCTCGAAGTCGCTGATGAGCTGGCTCAGCGCTTCGTAGCTCTCCTTCCGCATCGGTTCAATGCCAAAGATGGCGTCGAGATATGCCTTCACGATGAGTTTCTCGTTGTGGTAGCGCTCCTCCAATGCAGTCCAGGCAACTGCATAATTTGCTGCGGAAAGTTCAACGGTGCTGACTTCCTGAAGGGCCTCGCCCGTCAACGATGAACGAAGGTACGTAAACTTGTCCATGTCGGTGAGCTCCCGATTGTGGTGGATCAAGCTTCTGAATGCATCGCGATACGACACCCAGTCTCGAAGTTTGCCGCCGAAGGTTGGTAGCTTGATCTCAGGCAGTTTCACTCTCGAGAGGGTACTTCGGGCAGCCGTGCCTGACGCCCCAGGACGATCTATCTGCTTCTTCGGACGCCGCTCCATCAACGCTGCCTTGGCCTTGCAGAAACGGTTCTGCACATCACTGGTAATGGCTTCACCTTCCTCGTCTCTCTTCTTCGATGCACTCTCCAGCCTCGCCTTTCGAGCCTTCTCTGACTCCTCTGGATCAGAAACTTCGTCATCTGCAACTTCATCCATTAGCACTTCAATCTTATCACGCACATCGAAGAACTCATTCACAACACTTTCCAACAGCTGCAAACGAACTTCAACTTCTTTTCGATCACGCTCTTCATCAAAGTCACTGACGAAACTCTCCACTAACTCTAAACTGTTCAGAAGGCGCTTTTCCTTCTTGAGCAAACTTCTCAGGTCTTCCGGCTTTATTGTCACTAGTTTTAGCCACTAAATAGTTACACCGAAGTGACTGTTCAAAGTTACAACACTGGAAGTTCGTTTGCACTGATCGAAAAATCACTTAACTTTCGCCGCAAGAATATCACTATCTGGACCACTGTTCACTGGTGACAACGTATCGACTCGACGTTCCACGCGCCGCGAGACGAACTGACCAACCCAATGATTGACAACAGCAGCGGAGGGGAATTCAACCAACGGAAAATCGAGTCAACCAGTTACCAGCAGAATCCAAGACCAAGCACAACTAACGAACCACAGGGACCAGAACCGTTTTGAGCCAAAAGACACAGTTTCGCATGCAAAATATCTTTATTGGATCGCTCTTTACACGTTCAACCCACAGTCTGGTGGCTCCTTCATGCATAGACAGCCACAGACCTACACATGCAATGTACTTCCCTGTTCCGCAGCTTGTCCGTAATCGCCCTGATCCGGTGATCGTCCACTTGTCGTTGAACCAAATTTCCGCTCGAACTTCGTCCTCGCCCAGCAGCAGCAAACAGCAAACACTTCAACGACGCGGCGGCGGTGCACCAATTTCCCACAATCCAATTAATGAGATGGCGGGTTTTCACTTTGTCCGCGATCCACAATGGCACTAGCGTCCATCTAACAACCGCGAAGCACTCTTGGCCCACGCACAACTGTCCGATACCGCGATTGATCCGGTTCGAAGGACCAATTTATGTTTACGCACATAGAGCGACGACGGTTAATCAATCCCGGTATAGGCGCGCGGTGATATTGCCACAATCGAAAAACACACGGTTCGCGGTCACTGAACTTTATTACGTTCGACAAAAACACCTTTCTTGGGGTAAAGTAACGGCGTAGTGTATTTCGTCCGAACGCGGCGGAGGTTTATTTACAACTAACTATTCCTCAGATCTACTGCCTCTGCTAGGTAGAGGCAGCTAGATCACAATGCACGATCGGGAGGCGATCGTACAAAAGGCCTATTCCATATTGCGTATAGGGGCAAATAGTATGCGTTCGGTGAACGTGAGTAACCACACACTAGGGTGGCTCATGCAATATAAATTGGTTATTCTAATTTTAATCTGGCGCAATCAGGATTTTTTTGTGATTTATTTATAAAGCACTACAGAAAACCCCTTCCAGAGATTCTTTCACCAAATATTCTATAAATTCCTTCAGAAATTTGTCCAGGATTTTCTTCCGACTTTAGAATTTGTTCCATAAACTTATTCTAGAACTCCTTCGGAAAGTGTTCCTTGAATTGGTTTCGAAATTGTTATTCTGGACACGAGTTCCAATTTATTTGGTAAAGTGTCTTTAATAAAACATAATAATAATAATAATTTAAGAAAAAAAAAAACTTCAAAAATTCCTTTTTAAATATCGGATAGAAAAAATCCAAGGGTTTTTAGTGAACATTCTATACAAAGCCCCAGAAATTACTTTATGATTTATTCAACTTTTTTTTTCCTAGAGATTATAGCACATTTTTTTTCAAGAATTTCTCTAAAAAACCTTCCAAGAATTTTCTTTAAAATAACTCCATGGGTTGGTGGATGCCTTTACAAGATCTCCGAGAAACTTCTGCGGGTATGAGCATGAGCATGAGCAAGATTGACCGCCCGTGGTTGCTTCTCTGTTATTACAAGGACATCTGCATAACCATCAGAATACTCCACGGGTATCTTCAAAAGCTACTGGAGGATTGTCTTAAGGTGACACTGAAAGCATTTCTTCACATTTTGGTTTTTGATTTTTTATTAAATAATGAAGCAATATTTTCAAAATCGGATTTCGTGCACACGTAGAGTATGGATCAAGGTATTTTCTGATTTTTTTTTTGTGATGGAAAATGTTTTTCGTTTTTGCAGAAACCATTTTTGAACAAAAAAAAAACAAAAAAAAATGGAAAACATTTTCCACTTCAAAAAAATTCAGAAGATACCTTGGTCCGTACTCTACATGTGCACGAAAACCGATTTTGAAAATATTGCTTCGTTATTGCATAGAAAATCAAAAAACAATAAATGAGGAAATGCTTCCAGTTTTGCCTCAAATAATAAAGTCTTCCAAATCTCAGAAAATACTTCTGAGAATTCCCAGCCAACATTAAAAAAGTTGCCGTGTTTGACTCGATATTCAATTAATTTGAATGAGATTGTATGCATGCGCTGTAAAGGATTTGATGAATATTTTTACTTTTGAATCAACACAATACTATTTTTCTCGCCTAACTTTTGAAAAGATCGAATAAAAAGCCCTAATTTTCTTCTTGAACATTTTCAAAGACATTATTTTAATCCAACAACCCGTTCTTGAGTTATAATTTTTGAAGAAGATTATAACGTTTATCCATCCGCCCATTTCAAAAGTTATGTGAAAAACATTGTAAAAGGAATAACATGAAAAACATTTTCAGATAGAAACTCAAACATGAGCAAAATTTCATTTAAATTTAACCCTTATGTGGCCGACAGGGTACCCGGGTACCCAGCTCTCATTTATAAAGCACGGTGTAGAAAAAAAGCAAAAAAAATGTCGGACCCATAACGGTTAAAATGGTCACGTTTGCGCGAATTTTTTTTTTATTTTTATTTTATTTAATTATTTTTTTTATTTTTATTTTTTTTATTTTTTGCCTTTCTCGTACACCAAGGTGTACCGAAAGGCTGTATGTTCACTCCAAAAATGAAATTTTGATAGAACCCCCGGAGGGCCAAGTCTTATATACCAATCGACTCAGCTCGACGAGTTGAGATGATGTCTGTGTGTATGTATGTGTGTGTGTATGTATGTGTGTGCGTGTGTATGTGTGTATGTGTACAAAAAGGTCACCTCACTTTTGGATAGTAAATAACATCCGATTTCAACGCTATTATTTTCAATCGACGCGGAATATTGTCCCATTGTTTCCTATTGAAAATGGTTTGAATCGGTCCAGCCGTTCCGGAGTTATGGCCATTTAGGTGTTCCGGACCGGTACCCCAGGAAGGGGCCAGATATGAAATTGCAACAAACCCATGCATGCGACCCATCTAACCACGGCATTTTCGATTATCTGACAAACGGTAAGCAGGAAAATAGTCGTAGATTATATCTGAACCGGTAGTGTTCCGGAACCGGTTCTGGGTGTCCCGCCGGAAGTGGCCAAATATAAAAGTGAACCAAACCCATGCATGCGACACATCAAATTGCAGCTTTTTGTATAACCTGATGAACGGTAGACAGGAAAATAGTCTCGGACCATATCTAAACTGGTAGCATACCGGAACCGGTTCCGGGTGTCTCACCGGAAGTGGCCAAATGTAAAAGTGAAACAAACCCATGCATACGACACATCAAATCACCGCTTTTTTTGTAACCTGATGAATGGTTAACAGGAAAATAGTCTCAGACCATATCTGATCCGGTAGTGTACCGGAACCGGTTCCGGGTATCCCGCCGGAAGTGACCAAATATAAAAGTGAACCAAACCCATGCATGCGACACATAAAATCGCAGCTTTTTCTATAACCTGATGAACGATAAATAGGAAAATAGTCGCAGACTATATCTGTACCGGTAGTGTTGCAGAACCGGCTCCAGGTGTCTCACCGGAAGTGGCCAAATATAAAAATGAAACAAACCCATGCATGCGACACATCAAATCAACGCTTTTTCTGTAAACTGATGAATGGTGAGCAAGAAAATAGTCTCAGACTATATCTGATCCGGTAGAGTTCCGTAACTGGTTCTGGGTATCCCGCCGGAAGTGGCCATATATAAAAGTGAACCAAACCTATGCATGCGACACATCAAATCGCCACTTTCTCTATAAACTGAGGAACGGTAAGCAGCAAAATAGTCTCAGATCATATCTGAACCGGTAGCATCCTGGAACCGGTTCCGGGTGTCCCGCCGGAAGTAGCCTAATTCATACATGTGACACTTCAAATGGTGGCCTTTTCGATAACTAGTACGATCAGCAAGAAAATAAGCTAAGCCCACATTAGAAACTACTGATAGTGTTAATCGGTTCGAGGTGTCTCGCTGAAAGTGGCCGAATGTAAAAGAGAACCAAAAAAATATTCGCGACACATCAAATGGCTTTTAAGGTATCCTGATGAACGGTTACCAAGAAAAAATATCTCAGATCATGCTTGGGAAAACTAGTAGTGTCCCGGAATCGGTTCCCGGTGTCCCTCTGGATGTGGTCAAATACTTGCGCTTCATCAAATCGCGGTTTTTTCGATAAGCTGATGAAAGGTTTTCAAGTGAATCGGCTCAGATTACGTTTGAGACCACCGATAGTATTCCACAACCGGTTTCAGATGTCACGCCGGAATTGGTCAAATATAAAAATGAACCATGTAAATTTTCCGCAACCGGTTAAGGGTGTCCCACTGGAAGTGGACATACATAAAAGTGAATCAAACCCATGCTTGCGGTACATCAAAATACTTTTTTGTCAAAAAACTGCCTAATTGAATACTCCAGTACAGTGCCAACAAAATAAGTGAAATTAATTTTCAAAAAACCCAACCACATGTACAGACTACCAAAAAATTCCAATCAGACATTCCGCTTAGCAAAGACTATAGACACAGAACGAACCAAATGATTTTTCCCCTGAAGATGGCAATAAACATTGCCGAAACGTAGGGACGAATTAAACCCGTTGTCGTTCCAAGGAGTTTGGAGACTGCATAGCCGAGAATTCCAACATCTAGTGCATCCAAACAGTCGAACACTCAAACCTCCACTTTTTTGTCAGTAACCTGATTCATGGATAATAAGAAAATAGGCACAGTCCACAGAAGTTACTACCACCGGTTGTGTTTTTAGTTCCGGGTAACCTGATTAACAGTTTTCATAAACTCAGATAACATTTAAATATACCGATTGTGTTCCGGAATCATTTCCGGGGGTCTCGTAAGAAATACAAAATAGACTCAGACTACATAAGAGGCTACCGGTGGTGTTGCAGAAGCAGCGTTGGGTGCTTCAGCGGAATTACGAAAGTGAACTAAATCAATGCAGGCGATGGATATGTGTAAGAGAACCAAAAACCTTAAAAAACTAAAGCGATCCCATCAAATCACATCATTTTAGATTCCTGAGACGTAAATTTACAGTAGGATGGATCAACGTTGTATGGAAAAATTAAAATTTAAGTGCATCAGCCCGGAACATTCTTTTAAATCTTTATTTGCGTCTAAAGTTACTGCGCAAAATTTTGATGTAACTGGAGGGCGAGCTCTGTAATGTGGTTGATATTTGAATGTGATATAGCATTGGCAATACAAATGATAATAAAATATAGCATAAAGTGTGCAGATAAAACTTTGTCCAAATGATCTGTGAAAAAAGTTTAACCCAATTGTCATCTTGGTATGAATCAGCCTCCAGTGAAGGTGGTCAAGCAGTCAACTGAAAGTACTGATACTTTCAGCTCTGCCCATACGTTGAACATAATGTAGGAATAAGTGCCCCAATTCGATGATGACCTTGATAAAATTCTTGATTTTCTAAATAAAGCATTCTCATGATTTAGAAATTCTTAGGTGGTACAGTCCCAGATCGCTGTTATGAGCATTTCCTCCATCTCGTCCGTTACCAAAGCTCAGAGATTTAGGGCTCATCAATGACTCTAATGCAAGATTGATTGCGTCGACGGAAAGATCATGAGTACATATTCGACGAGAAAGGCACTATCACCACTAGGTGGATAAATCTGGGTTTTTTTTATTTTTTTTTACAGAAAACGGTTAAAATGGTCACGTTGACGCGATTTGTGGCTTGAGCTGAAAATGCTCTTGGTTTTTTCCAAAGTACTTCTAGAGATTGTTTAAGAAGTTTCTCCAAGGATTCTGCTTCAGATATTAGTTAAAAAACTTTCTGCTTCAGAAATTGCTGCAAGGATTCCCGCATGGAATATCTCCAGGGATACATTGGAACATTATTCAGTGTTTTTTTTTTTTCATAGGTTGTTTCGGAAATTTCTTCATCGGTTTACGCAAGTATTCCTCAGCGGAGCGAACCTGGTTTGATGGATAGCGTACGCGACTATCACGTCACCTGGGATTGAATTCCTGGAAAACTCACAAAATGTGAGTTCTTTCTTCGGAAGGGAAGTAATGCGTGGGCCCCGAGATGAGCTAGCCTAGGGCTAAAAATCTCGTTAATACAGGTAAAAAATATACCTCCAGTTATTTCTTTAAAAATTGCCCCTTGCTTTCTTCAAGAATTCCTTCAGAAAATCCTCCAGGAATCCTTTCAAGAATTCTTCCAGGGAATGAATTTAAATGGATCTAATTTAAACTAAGGATGATTAAACAAATGAGACATTTATACTCGTTTCATGTATTAGACATGGAAATAGCATAACAAACCATTTTGAAGTGCTTCAAACGAATCTTTAGTTTGTACTGCGATGTTCGTTTTTTACGATCTCACACCAACGAGTCGCTCCCATTTCATCTATACCAGCGAGCAATCGCTTTTCACATGCATCATGTTTATCGAGAAAAAGGAACCACTCCTCCTGCAAGAAAAGGAAATTTAAAATTCATTTATCATATTGAAAATTTGTTTACTGACAGGCAACTTCCCCCCTGGGGGCTTTTCTTTATCCACAAAGACCATTCGGTTTTATCTTTCCGCCGCCGCCGTCGTCTTCAACGTTGTCGTGAGCCAGCCGCAGTTTCTTTCCGAAGGAAAATGGCGAGCATGCGACGTTGATGTACGTTAAACTTGTTTTTTTTTTGTGTGTTTCCATACACTCCCATCCAAGAGGCATCCAACACATCCCAATAGCTGCTCCTTTTTCACCGGATGGCAAAATGGAAAATCGATACATACCCTCAAATGTGCATTACTACTGCTCTGTAAGGATTGGGGCCTGACGCTTGGGATTCTTTTCACTCGTGTTTGGAGTGAAATTGAGCAAATATTTGTTCCCATAAAAATCTCGTTCGAATCAAAACACCTTCCCCAGTTAAGGAACATCGGGGAAAACTAGACAGACATTTGAATCAATGTTTTTATAGCCAGGGACGGAAAATAGTGAGCATTAAAGCTGAGCAAACACAAACGCAAACCTACTCGTGAACAACAGGGGCCTGATTATATTCGCATTTCTTCACTCGCGAGCTAACAAAACTGGTACACACACGATCGTCTTTGATTCGTGAAGCCGCTCTGAGAGTATTGCAGTTTATTGAAAAACACATTTTCACGACTAAAAGTTCTGCTTTTCAGGAACAATGAAGCAGAAATCATTACTTTGTGATGGATAATTACTTGTTGCCTTTCTCGTACACTAAGTGTACTGGAAAGGCTATATGTTCACTCCAAAAATGACTTTTTGATAGAAGGCGCGGAGGGTTGAGTCACATATACCAATCAACTCAGCTCGACGAATTGAGGTGATGTCTGTGTGTGTATGTATGTGTGTGTGTATGTGTGTGTGTATGTGTGTGTGTGAGTATGTGTGTGTACAAAATAAACTCACATCACTTTTTGGCAGTAAACCTCAACCGATTTTAATGACCGACGGTTCATTCGACGCGGAATCTGGTCCCATTGTTTCCTATTGAAAATGGTTCGGATCGGTCCAGCCGTTCCGGAGTTATGGCCATTTAGGTGTTCCGGATCGGTACCCCAGGGAGGGGCCAGATATGAAAATGCTACAAAACCATGCATGCGACATATCAAACCACGGCTATTTCGATAACCTGACGAACGGTAAGCAGGAAAGTACTCTCAGTCCATATCTGAACCAGTAGTATTCCGGAATCGGTTCCGGATGTCCCGCCGGAAGTGGCAAAATATAAAAGTGAGCCGAATCCATGCATGCGACACATCAAATAGCGGCTTTTTCGATAACCTGATAAACAGTGAGCAGGAAAATAGCCTTGGACCAGCAGGAAAATAGCAGAGACTACCGGTAGTGTTCCGGAACCGGTTCCGAGTGTCCCGCCGGAGGTGGCCAAATATAAAATTGAACCAAACCCATGCATGCGACACATCAAATCGCGTCTCCATAGATAACCTGATGAACGGTTAGCAATAAAATGGAATCAGACTTTATTTAGGAAAACCAGTAGTATTCCAGAACCGGTTCCGTGTGTCCTGCCGGAAGTGGTCAAATGTAGATAGGAACTAAACCCAAGCATGCGACACTTTAAATAGCAGCTTTTACGATAACCTGAATAACGGTACGGTAAGCAGGAAAATAGCTTTAGATCACAGCTGAGACTACCGGTGGTGTTCCGGAACCGGCTCCGGATGTCCCGCCGAAAGTGGTCAAATATAAAAGTGACCCAAACCCATGCATGCGACACATCAAATAGCGGCTTTTTCGATAACCTGGTGAACGGTTAGCAATAAAATGGAATCAGACTATATTTAGGAAAACCAGTAGTATTCCGGAAGCGATTCCGTGTGTCCCGCCGGAAGTGGTCAAATGTAGATAGGAAACAAACCCATGCATACGACACATTAAATAGCAGCTTTTTCGATAACCTGAGAACGGTAAGCAGAAAAATAGCCTTTAATCACAGCAGAAACTACCGGTAGTGTTCCGGAACCGGCACCGGATGCCCCGCCGGAAGTGGTCAAATATAAAAGTGACCAAACCCTTGAAAAAATTCATGCATGCGACACATCAAATAGCGGTTTTTTAATAACCTGGTGAACAGTAAGCAGGAAAATAGCCTAAGATTACAGCAGAGACTACCGGTAGTGCTCTAGAAACAGTTCCGGATGTCCCGCCGGAAGTGGTCAAATGTAAAAATGAACCAAATCCATGCATGCATCACATCAAATCGCGGCTCTCTAGATAACCTGATGAACGGTTAGCAAGAAAATGGTTTCAGACCATATTCTAGACAACCAGTAGTATTCCGGAGCCAGTTCCGCTTCCGAGTGTCTTGCTGGAAGTGATCAAATGCATATAGGAGCCAAACCCATGCATGCGACATATCAAACCCCGGCTTTTTCATTAACCTGGTGAATGGTTTACAAAAAAATAGACTCAGATCACATTAGAGACTACCGGTAGAACCCATTTTGTATGTCCCACCAGAATGACCAAAATGTAAAATTAATCAAATCCATGCATGCACATCAATTTTCGGCTTTTCAGAAAACCTGTTGAACAGTTAGCAAGAAACTAGTCTCAGACCATATTTGAGACAATAGGTACAGTCTTGGAACCGGTTCCGGGTATCTCACAGGAAGTGGTAATAACAGTTAAAATAATCGATGCAAGCGATAAATATGTGTAAAGTGATTTTTGGTTGTGAAATAAATTATATTTTTAAGCTTGTTATTATCGTCTTGGTATTGATGGGTCTCCAGTAATAGTAAAGGTGGCCACGCAGTCAACTAAGAGGTCTGATATTTTTCAGCTCTGCCTATAAATTGAACTTAACACCGGAAATATCGGCACCAACATTTCAAAAGGGCGTAACTGCATTTACAACCAATGCCTTCTCACAAAGCTGTGGAGCATATCCCATCCCACTCGAGCAATCCACTAGCACAAATAGAAAGATAAAATTCTCCTCTTTCGATTAATGGATGTGAATTGCGTGAGATGAATGAAATACGACCCACAGCTCTGTGAGAAGGCATTGGTTGCAAAAGCAGTTACGCCCTTTTGAAATGTTGGTGCCGATATGTGCCATCAGTAAGTTTCCCAACTCGACGGTGGCTTGGATAAAATTCTTGCTTTTATAAATAAAGTATTCACAGGATTCAGGATGCTTACGTCGACGGAAAGATAATCGATCAACGATCAACGATCAAATCTGACTATACATGTCAATGGTTGCTACTCCGTGATTGATCTGAGCTGTTACCAATTGCACTGAGATCCAAATGAATGTGGAGTCTTGTAGCCGTGCGGTTAGGCTCACCAAGCTTATAATCGCACCATGCTATGGGGTGAGGGTTCGATTCCCGCTTCGGGCGTTGAAACTTTTCGTGAGAATAGTTTCTTCCAAGACGTTATCCGTGTCTTTTTTAAATAAGGGCTGGGACACTCCACTTATTCTCAAAGTGCAATTCTAGCAGCTCATACATTTTGGATCAATAACGGCGCCGGCCACGTCCTTATAGTCAAGTTGGGAAGGGAAAGGAATGTTAGAGTGTGCTGGTTGTTGCTACTAAAGACCGAGATCACCTCTGCATCCCCACAAACAGCACGGACTGGGGTATTTGTTAGACGGAAAGGATCTGGGAGTCACCGTTGGGTCGGTGATGCGATCCATGGATAGGGGATATTTGCAGTGTTCGTAAAGTGATAGATTGTATGGTGAATGAGGTTAATAAGGTCAAGCGGCACAGCACGCTTTGGTTGCATAACTTGTAGGCGTTATATACACTGTGCTGTGAGTGGAAATTAGAAGGGAGGGAAACGACTTTTTTCCAATTCGTTTTCTGGTTCTAGCGATGGCTATGAACATATGAATATACATGAGTTGTATATGTAGAGAAGAGAGAGAGAAAGAGGTAGAGGAAGTGGATAGAAACATACAAAGTAGGATGAAAAGGGACGGGCCAGGGATTGAACCCATGACCTTCTGCATACGAATCAGAAGCGGTAGCCACTAGACCACCAAGCCCGTTCTTACGTCGACGGAAAGATAATGAGTACATATTCGATGAGAAAGGCACTATCACCACTAGGTGGATTAATCCGGGTTTTTTGATATTAAAGTCGCATTAAAATGCACTTTTCGTACATCCACAAGCTCTTCACGAAAAACTCGTATGTGTTTTTGTTTTTTTTTTGTCTTTCATACTCATAAGTCTGCAAAACGATGAGTCGATAAGGAGAGCGTTCAACATAGCTCTGGTCCAAATAATCTCCTACCTCATGCTTCCACGGGTCAAGCGATGACAAAGACCGCCAGCTAAGAGTTGTGTGCTTAGCTGGTAGTGCAGTCTGGGCACTGATGTCCTTCTGACTTCAGCTAGATTGAGGAGGTACGACCCGAGCGTTTGTTCACCAAGGAGGTGCGGCTCAAACAGCGCCTGGTCTGGCATCCAGCAGCTGAGTAAAGTGCCCCACACAATGCATACGTTTGCGTGTGCGTGACAGTAGTTTGACACATTTCCCATGGGAAAACTGTCAAAAAAACGCAAACTTCGACGGAACGGACGCTATGTGTTCCAGGCTTAAGAAACGCTGCACCACGCCCAGCTAGATCCAAGGTGGTAGCCCCATCAGCGTGGTTGTCCCAGTGTTGGTTGGGAAGTTAAACAGAAATGGTACGCCAATAAGCCACCCGTAAAAATCCCCATTGCGAATAACATAGGAGAAAATACGACTCGATACAATCGACAAAGACCCACGCGGCAAAATAAGGACTACGATTGGAAACTTGGAACATGGAATTGCAAGTCACTAGGTTTCGCAGGATGTGACAGGATAATCTACGACGAACTACATCCCCGCAACTTCGACATCGTGGCGTTGTGGGGATGTAGTTTGTTGGACTGGACAGAAAGTGTGGAAAAGCGGGCATCGAGCGGCTACCTTCTACCAAAGCTGTGGCACCACCAATGACCTGGGATCAGGATTTATAGTGTTGGGCATGATGCGACAACGTGTGATCGGGTGGCAGCCGATCAACTCAAGAATGTGCATGTTAAGAGTTAAGGGCCGTTTCTTCAACTACAGCATCATCAACGTCCACTGCCCACACGAAGGGAGACCTGATGACGAGAAAGAAGCGTTCTACGCGCAGTTAGAGCAAACATACGATGGTTGCTCGCCGCATGACGTGAAAATCGTTGTCGTCGACATGAACGCGCAGGTAGGAAGGGAGAAAATGCACAGACCGGTAATCGGGCGAAACAGCCTGCACGCCTTATCGGTTGATAATGGCGAACGATGCGTAAACTTTGCAGCCCGAAGCACCTTCATTCCCCGCAAAGATATTCACAAAGTCACCTGAATATCACCCAACCATCAGCAGTGCGAACATATGAACATTCGGATCACTACTTAGTAGCTGAATGCATGCGCTCAAAACTTGCGACGGTTATTACCACCCGTCGAAGTCAACATCGAGCAGTTGCGTAACGTAGAAGTGGCTCAAGACTACGTGCAGCAGTTAACAATGGTCCTACCAACAGAAGAGCAGCATGATGCAGCCACACTTAAAGATGGCTGGAGAGACATCGTTACAGAGAGGCACGTTACAGACAGGCGCGGAACAGGCAGAACTCAGTCATCCGGATGAAGAAGCGCCAGCAGGAAGAACGAGATCGCGAAGCGATGGAAGAGCTGTACCGCGCTAAGGACACACGAAAATTCTACGAGAAGCTGATCCGCTCGCGCAGAGGCTTTATACCACAAGCCGACATGTACCGAGATAATCACGAGAATGTTCCCACGAGCGAGCGTAAGGTGGTCGAGAGGTAGCGGCAGTATTACGATGAGCACCTCAATGGCGACGTTGCAAGTATCGAAGGCAGATCTAGGAGTATGTGTACAGGACGAAAGACTTCCGGCCCCTGATCTCCAAGAGATTAAGGAGGAGGTTGGCCGGTTGGAAAACAACAAAGCCGCTGGAGCAGATCAACTACCAAGCGAGTTTCTAAAACACGGTGTAGAAGTACTGGTGAGAGCACTACACCGGATCATCACCAAGATTTGGAAGGAAGAAGAATTACCGGAGCAGTGGATGGAAAGTATCGTGTGTCCGATCTACAAAAGGGTGACAAGTTGGATTGCGGGAACTACCGCGCGATCACACTACTGCAGCTTTACAAGATACTCTCTCAAATATTATGCCGCCATCTATAACCGATTGCAAGATAATTCGTGGGGCAATATCCGGCTGGATTCATGGGTAAACGCGCTACAACGGATCAGTTGTTCACCATCCGCCAGGTGTTGTAGAAATGCCGCGAATACAACGTGCCCACACATTACTTGTTCATCGATTTCAAATCGGCGTATGATACAATCGATCGAGAACAGCTATGGCAGATTATGCACGAATACGGATTCCCGGATAAACTGATACGATTGATCAATGCGACGATGGATCGAGTGATGTGCGTAGTTCGAGTATCAGGGGCACTCTCGAGTCCCTTCGAATTTCGCAGAGGGTTATGGCAAGGTGATGGTCTTTCGTGCTTGCTGTTCAACATTGCTTTTGAAGGTGTAATCAGGAGAGCGGGGATAAACACGAGTGGAACGTTTTTCACGAAGTCCACGATCTGCAGTCTTTACGCAGAGTGCGGAACTAGAGACAAACAGCCATGGACCGAGTGGAATGGAGATGGTCACTATGTACAGCAGAGGCCACCCCGGTCTTAGCCTGATCGGTAAGGTACGGTACAATTACGAAAGCTCTCAGTCATAAGTCTCTGTCTCTCGGCAAAAACGGGAGACCAGCACTTGAGATTGTGTGTAGTACAGGCTTTTTTTCGCACCGCTCTGTGCATGCCGACAATCCCTGCGTATTGCTTGATCTCGTCCTCTCCTCTTCCAGTTCCCTCTGCGCTTCCAGCTGGATGCACTCCACTTCTGCAGTTGTGAGCAATGAGCATATTATGTGGCATAATTGCTCACTGTCGTGTATGGAGGAATTATTTTATCGCTTATTGTAGATATTCCCAAACTTCCGAAACTTTCTAAACTTCCGAAGAAATTGCTGGGGGAATTCCTGAAAGAATCTCTGGATAATTTATTGGTTCCTGTTTGCATCCTGTTAAGATTATCTTCCAAAATTATTCTCTGGAAGAATTCCTCCAGATATTCTTGAAGTAATTCAAATATCATCAGGTAATCCTGGAAAAAATCTTGGGTACATCCCTGGAAGAGATGATTGAAGGATTTCTGAAATTTCTGAATGCATTTTTGAATCAATCACCTGAAGAGTTTCTGGATAAATACCTAGAGAAATACCAGGAATGTGTGGAACGGACCTGGGATCTAACCATACTCCCGACAAACTCGCAAAATATGAGTTCTACTTTCGGAAGGGAAGTAAAACGTGAGTCCTGAGATGAACTAGCCTAGGGCTAAAAATCTCGTTAATACCCTGCCTATAGAATCCCTGGACGAATCCCTGGAGGAATTTCTGGATGAATTCTGGGATAAATTCCTGGAGAAATTTCTGAAGAAATCTCTTGAGGAATTCCAAGAATAAATCCTAGAAAAATATCAGGGGGATTCTTTTGATTTTTTTCCGGAGAAATTCCTGGGAAATTTCTGGGAGGAATCCTCAGATTTTTTTTTTAAATCTCTTGTGGAATTTCCGTTAGAAATGTTTTTTTTTTATTCCTGTTCGGGTTTGTCACTGCGACCAGTTTTTAGATCTATTGTGACATTACCCGTATCCTTAGTGTAGTGCATGTCGCATTACTCAATTGCCATTGAGGGGCAATAAAGTATCGATTTTGATACAGTTTTTGTTTTGTTTTCTTAGAAAACAAAACAAGAGTACTGATATTGGCCATGCATCGGAAACCTAGCATCACCCTTGTTTTACTGCTAAATTCTCCCCAGTAGGAAGTTTAGGACCCGGGTTTTAACATTAGCAGCAATATCATTCCAACAATGGAACAAGTGTTCAGTAATAAGGATTGTAGTATGTTCCTTGCGTACTAGCACTTTCCAGTCTTCGAAGAGTTAGTACATACATGGATCCCTAACCCAATTTGATTTCCTTTGCATTGAGTTTAGCCTCAGATGGTGAGGTTTTTAACTATATGCAAAGTAAAGTTGGTAAACTTAGTTTTATTCAAAGACTGGAAGTCATCACAACACCAGTAGCAAGGACTAAATACTATAATGCCTATAATTATCAGAACACATATTCCAAAATTGAAAAATAGGACGACACTAGATTTCAGTTTGGTAGATCTAACACCGCAACGCAACCCAAAAAGATAAATATTAGATAAATTTCAAATGAAATCCTTTAAGGAATTCATTGAAAAATCCCTGAATCCTAGAGGAGAAATGCCTGGACAAATTTCTGGCGTAATCCCTGGAGGAATTCTGAGATGAGAGGAATTTTTGAAAGAATTTCTGGATGAATTTCTGAAGAATCTTTAGAACTCTGGGAGATTTCTATTTCTATATTTTTTCTATTTTTGAGAAAAATCCGATGACAAATTCCAGAAGGAGTTTCTAGAGAAATTTTTGGAAGGATTTTTGGAGAAATCCTCGAAGAATTCCTGACGGACCTCCAGGACCCTGGGATAATCCTTGTAGAAATCCCCGGAGGAGTTCCCAAAACAACTCCTGGATAAATCTCTAGTAGAATTTCTGGAGGAATGACTCCATGAAAAATTCTTTAAGGTATTTCTGGAGAACTTCCTGGAAGAATTTCTGGAGAATCATCTAGAGGATTTCCTGGAAGAATCATTGGAGGAATATCTGGAGGATTTCCTGGAATAATCTTCGAAGGATTTTCTGGAAGAATCCCTGGAGAAATACGTGGAGAAATTCCTGAAGGAATAACTGAAGCAATTCCCGAAGGAATCTCTGGAGAAATCTCTAGAAGAATTCTTGATAAAGTAACTGGATGAATTTCTGTAGGAATCCTAAGAGGAACTCTGTGAAAAATTTCTGAAAAAATCCCTTGAGAAAAACCAGATGGAATTTCAATAGAAACTTCTGGTGGGGGAATCCTCAAAGATATTCGAGGAGAAATTCCTGGAAAAATCCCTGAAGAAGTTTCTGGAGAAACTCTTAGCTGAGCTGAATACCTGGTGGATATATAGCCGAGGCGGTAAACGCACGGGTATTCAGCATGACCATGCTGGGGGTGACGGGTTCGATTCCCGGTCGGTCCAGGATCTTTTCGTAAAGGAAATTTCCTTGACTTCCTTGGGCATAGAGTATCTTCGTGCCTGCCACACGATATACACATGCAAAATGGTCATTGGCAGAGGAAGCTCTCAGTTAATAACTGTGGAAGTGCTCATAGAACACTAAGCTGAGAAGCAGGCTTTGTCCCAGTGAGGACATTACGCCAAGAAGAAGAAGAAGACCTGGTGGAATCCCTGGAGAAATCCCTGCAGTAATTCCTGGAGGAAAATCTGGAAGTATCCCAGGAGGAATCCCTGAAAAAAACCCAGAAGGTATTCCCAAAGAAAATCTTGGAAGGATCTCCTGGAGAAATTCCTTGATGAGTTTCTGGCAAACTTCTTGAAAGAATTCCTAGATCAAGTACTGGTGAAATTCCTAGGGTAATGGATATGAAGGAATTCCACGAGGAGGCCCTGGCAAATTCATAGATGAAATCCTGTAGGAATGCCTGCAAGAATTCCTGGAGAAACTCCTGGAAGCACTCCTGGGGAATTCCCGGAGGAATTCCTGGAGGAATATCTGGCTGAAACGCTGATAGAATTCCTGGAGAAATCTCTGCAAGATTCCAAGGACTCTTGCCCCACAATTCGAACTTTTGTCCCACTATGTGTAAAATATGATTTCCAAATCTATTTTGAAAAAAGTGATCCATACTAAAGCATGTACGCCCCAATATAAAAGACCGAATACGAATTCATTACTATTCCAATCCATGCGTTGGAAAGACCATCACATATTACAATTTTTTGTTCAAAAACCAACATTTTGTAATAACTTTTCGAAATATTGATAAATTTTCATAATTTTGTAGTGAATAACTCTTATTCAAAATGGCTTCGATCAATCTTGACATCTGAAAAAAATAATATGAATTGAGCTTGAAAACTTAAAAAAAAAACTGTAGCCCCACATTACTCTACACCTGCCCAAATGACTCCAGACCCTACATTTGCGTCTGTACAAATTCATGCGGATGTCGGAGTGTTGGTGGGGTATGGTTGGCAAAGGGTTCATACATTGGTGCGTGGATGCCAGGCCGTAAGATGATAGAATTGTATGTTTATTATTCTGAAGATAATGCGGCACAGTTTACTGGATTTCATAACTCGCTGACTTTATCTGATAGAAAGACACTGTCCCGTAAAAGTTGGTAGGAAGGGAAACGGCTTTTGTTGAACTAGTTTCTAGTTCTTGCCCGTTTTTCTCTAACAGTTAGGTGGCAAACACAAAAGGTAGGGAGCAGTTTGCTTGCCGGAACAGCTTGTAGATTTATATAAACTCAGAAATTCAGCCTAGGATTCAACGCACCCCAATGGTCCTTATGTTCCATGAACCGATTCGGTACCAAAAGAAAAAGCGTGCTTCCAATCACCTTCAAGGTACACCTTTTTTGGTGGGTGGCATCTCCTTCATGGCCATCACCTTGGCCCACGGTAAACAAAAAAAAGTACACATAAAACTTTATAATCTCGTGTATCCATTCGGGGGTTTTCATTTTTTCGACAGTTATTAATGACTTTTTTCGTGCAGCAGTGGCAGCAGTGGCAGCCATCCTCCACGAACTGTATCTTCTCTTTGTTTGCGCGCAATCCACTCGATTTTCCTCGTCCCGTTTCTTGGAGGGCTATCGAACCGTGCAATGTGTACATATTTTGATAACAGTCCGCCGTGGTGGTTCCGGGTCGTGTTGGTGATGGGTGACGTGGCAAGGAGAACCCAACCAGAAATGGAAACTCTTTGAAAAATGGAATTTTTCACGAAAGGATGAGCTTCCCGAGAGCCGGATAAAGAAGAATGATTTACAATCTTGCCAGGCGGGTGGGCGCGGCCGGCAGTGGTGCTGATCGAGGAACCCCTACTGCTGTGCTGTTGGTGACGGAGACGAAGTAAGGGCAGATGAAAAAAATGATTCTGTTGCCCGGAGAAGCATGCGGAGATGATGACTGTTGATTTAGCAGGC
>NW_026917080.1:0-1409 GCF_035046485.1 Aedes albopictus
GATCCGAAAAGTTCGTTTTCCAACAACCCATGAAACAGAACTGGCTGTATAACAGTTTCTTAAGCTAAAATTTGCTTTAGAGTGTTTTTTTCCACTTTTGTACAGCAAAATTGTTTGTTGGGAAGATAAAATGAAAATCCACTGAGTCGCAAAACAATGGCTTGGCTTACGAATGAAAAACGAGTTTTGTACTTTGTACATGTTTGTATTTGTGCATGATGAATTACTCTTTTTAAATTCTACCGGAAAATTTAATTATTTTTTTTGTTGAAAATTTGTCCACCACAGTGAAATTATTAAATGAATTCCTAGCGAAGTTTAAACGAATTCTCAGAATTCTGCGATTTTATTTCACTTAACAAATTTTCGACCTTTTCAAATTATTTTATAAGAGAACTCTTACAATAAATTAAGACAAATTGTTTTGAAGAATTTTGTTACGATTTTCTCCAGAGAAACATGTTTGAGTTCTTTAGAGAATTTATTCCTGAATTAAGGAGACTATTTATGGTTGACTTTCAGGCAAATCCATAAAGGAAATTGTAGATGAAAGTTTAGGAGAAATCCCAAAATATACAGGATTTCCACTGAAAATTTTCTAGAAATTTAACAAAAGCTTCAGCCAGAGATGGAGTCAGAAATTCTATTAAAGTTTTTCTAATGATCTACAAAACTTAAGTTAGACATAACACAGTATAATTTTCCTTGCTTGTACAAACTTACTTGATTTTAAAATAAAGGGTGCTTTCACTCACCTGGGAATTGTTTGACTCATTAATCCATAACTCAGTTCACAAGCTTGTTACGACAATGTGATGCTGAGTAAACTTGTAGGGAGGTGTTTTTCTATAGTTACCACCAAGGACGCCATTTCCCAACTCTTACATTTACGGCGTGAAAGTGTTAGTACCACCTACTGTTACTAAACGATTGAATTTTTCGATAATTTTGTATGACTATGTAATACTAGCGTTCTCAACCCGTAAATATGAGAGTTAGAACATTATGTCCTTGATGATAATTGTAGATAAAACAGTTTGCAGAACATCACTGAGTTATAGATAAATGAGTTAAACGATTGCCAAATGAGTGGAAGCACTTGTGGAAAATTGAAATTCTATTCAAAATGTTGTTCAAAATTTAAAATTCTATTGGGAGATCGCCACAAATTTTTCCAGCAGTTGCGTCAGACCTTCCGCTACAAATTTTTTTTCCGGCTTTTGTAGAAAGGACCGCAATGATTGCACTACAAATTTTCTTGGAAATTTGTAGATTTTTTTTTCAACTTTTTTTTTAAATTTCTAGTTTATTCTCTCCGAATAAACATGAATTCTGAAGCCATGAGCATTTTTTTTAGTAACATAATAGTGGTAATATTTTTTTTAATTACAGGATTTGAGTTCAGTCGT
>NW_026917080.1:1432-34000 GCF_035046485.1 Aedes albopictus
ATATGACATTTGGTTTACCACTGATTTAAACATGTTATTGATTTTCAATTGATGTTTCAACTTATTCACTTTTTTCTCTTTTCTATGAAAGCTTTGCATCAAAAAAGTCATAAACATCAACAAAACAAAGCACGGAAAAAATGTTAAACTGAATAAATTCTGGTGTTCGATTTGAATAGGTCGAATCTGCATATGAATCACAGCAAACATACGACCTATTCAAATCGAACACCAGAAATAATAAAAAATTCACGGTAAAATAATGTTTCGGAAAAGTGGATGGTTCAAACGTAAGAAAAACAGTATAATATATTGTTACATAAAAATCCAATGTAAATGTATAGTGTAGCGAACCATTTCATCACAATACACTTTATTGTAGCTGGTACACTGTATGGTGCAGAAATGGTTTTCACCATACACCCTATGGTTAGTTTTTATCCGGGTTGACATCCAGTTGCTTGAGTATCAACTTCCGTTTGCTTGCCACAGCCAGAAATGTTCGCAATGTGGTACTGTTCATCACAGGAGCAAATATTTCTTGGTAATCCTCGCCATATCGTTGAGTGAACCCCTGGGCAACTAAACGGGCTTTAAGGACAAGGTATTTGGAGTACATAGCTCAAAATTTCTAGAGCACCGTTTTTTAGATCCGGTGAACGGATTTGGATGAAAATGCATCACGCTAATTGTTCAGTGGTTGTCATTAGCGTGATGCATTTTAATCCAAATCCGTTCAACGGTTTTAAAAAACGGTGCTCTAGAAATTTTGAGCAATGTACTCCAAATACCTTGTCCTTAAACTTCGTGATTTCTCCGGCAGCATTGAGTTTTCTCCGAAATACCCATTTGCATCCGATGCACTTGCCTCCTTTTGGTAGTGGAACCAGATCCCATGTTCCATTTTCGCGATGTGATTCGAGTTCATCCAGCATGGCGGCCTGCCATTCGACTGCTTCTGGTGCGTCCAGTGCTTCTTTCAAACTTACCGGGTCGTTCATGTCAGCGAAATTCGTTGCCATCAAAGCCTCCTGGTTGTATCTCTGCGGGGGTATGCCTCTCGTTGCACGTGTTGACCTTCTAGGAGTTTCTTGTTCCATATCCGGATCGTCAGCATTATCCGAGGCTTCTTCTCCTGATAAACTCTTGAAACTTTCATCACTTTGCTCAACATTTACGTCTACGTCCGGCTCGTCAGCATCATCTCGCCCTTCCAGTTCCTCACATTCGAAATCAACGGTAAATTCATTCAAATTGGCAGATTCTCCTCAACGAACTTCTCCATTAGCTGCATCACGATCTTCCTCTTCCAGAAATTTGGCATCTCGACTAATCATTACGGTGTTGCTGCTTGTATCCAGGAAACGGTAGGCTTTTCTTCCTTCAGCATATCCAACAAATATTAGTTTCTCCGCTTTCTTGTCAAGTTTCTGCCTCTTCTCTTTGGGAATATGTACGTATGCTTCGCTTCCAAAAACACGCAAATGGGAGTAGTTTGGCTTGCGTCCCGTCCAAATTTCGAATGCCGTTTTGTTCAATGTTGACGATGGTAACAGGTTCTGTATGTAATTGGCGGTGATCACTGCTTCACCCCAATATCGCTTTGGCAGTCCTGACTCAGCCAGAAGACATCTCAGCATCTCGTTCAAATAACGATTTTTCCTTTCAGCTTTTCCGTTCTGCTGTGGACAATACGGTGCAGTAATCTGGTGGATGATTCCGTGGTCAGCAAAAATCCGCTTCATATTATTGCTACAGAATTCTCCTCCTCCGTCCGAACGTATTATCTTCGGCTTGCACCCATGCTGGTTCTTCATCATACTAACGTACTCTTCTATCCTCTGCGAAGCTTCCTCCTTGTGTTTCAACAAGTACACGATGCAGTAGCGGCTAAAATCATCCAACATTACCATGTAATAACGATTTCCGCTCGGTGTAGCCGTCTCCATCGGCCCGACGAGATCCGTGTGTACCAAATCTCCGATTGCTTGAGTTTTGGTGTCCGAGTGTTTTGGGAACTTCGACCGACTCATTTTACCTTCGTAGCAAACTCCACAGATACTGTCAACGCCACACGCCTTCAACTGCATTCCGCTTCCAAGATTGTCACGTGCTATAGTCCTAACAACTTCCAAGTCACGATGTCCGAGCCTTCTATGCCAGAGATGTATACATTGCTTCGGATGATTGTCTTTCGCCAACATTGCTTGCTTTGGTGCTGCCGTCGGATCCAAGTGGTAAAGATTTCCATCACGAGTGCCAGTCACAATCACTTCGTTGTTCTTGACGATTTTGCATCCATGCTTCTCGAAAATTACAACGTAACCATCATCGGTAATCTTGCTTATCGATAGCAGATTGGACTTGAGCTTCGGCACATGGTAAACTTCCTTCAAAGTAACCTTGGTCGCATTTCCGTCGCCATCCTTCGCGAAGAATTGTCCACTTCCGACGCCACAAGCTTCAATTTGATTCCCATCAGCGAGACTAATGCTATGCTTCCTTCTTGTATCCAGCTGACCGAGATTCCTGGCATCGTGCGTCATATGAGATGTTGCACCGGAATCCAGATACCAGAGCTTCTGTTCTTCCGTGGCAAGATCCGCTACTCCAACTCCGAAACAAGCTTCTCTTGAATTCGACGCAGCAGCCATATTGACGCGGTGATTACCCTTCTTGTTCGGTTCAACTTTCTTACCTTGCAGCAGCTTACAGTCTCTCCGGAAATGACCTTCTTCCTGATAGTGACACACTCTCTTCTTCGCTTCACGGAACTTCGGTTTGCCGCCAGTCGCAGTCCTAAACGCCATCTCGCCAGATTCCTCTCCATCCGTTCTCCGACGCCAGTCATCCAGCAGCTTCCCATTCACGTACTCGAGTGTTAGCTCTTCCTCGGGACGACCTTCCAGCGTGGTCACAAGAACATCGTAGGACTTCGGCAGACTTACGAGAATCATTGCGGCAATCCAGTGGTCCTTAAACTTCTCACCCATCGCGTTCAGCTTGTTGATCAACGTCGTCATATTCGCCAGATGCTCAGGAACGTTTCCTCCTTCCGGCAATCTTGTCGTTATCAACTTCCGCAGAACATGCACCTTCGTCGCAAAAGTAGCCCTTTCGTGGTATTTCTTGAGAGAATCCCACATTTCCTTGGCAGTGGTGGACTGCATGACGTGTACCAACTGGCAGTTGTCTAAAGCGAGACCGATCAGCGCCCGTGCTTTTCCGTCTTTGGTCTTCCAAGCTGCGTTCCGTTCGGCAGGTAATTCGTCCGTTACGATCGAGAACAATTCCTCCTTCGTCAGCAACAGCTCCATACGGAATTTCCACACGGCGTAGTTCGTCCCATCCAGCTTCTCCACAGTCACCTTCGTTTCAGCCATTTCAAGGATCAAGGAACTTCTTCTTCTTCTTCTTCTTCTTCTTTGTGGCTCTACGTCCCCACTGGGACTTGGCCTGCCTCGCTTCAACTTAGTGTTCTTTGAGCACTTCCACAGTTCTTAATTGAAGGGCATTCTTTGCCTGCCATTGCATGAATTTGTATATTGTGAGGCAAGTACAATGATACACTATGCCCAGGGAATCGAGAAAATTTTCCCGACCGGAACGGGAATCGAACCCGCCATCTCCGGATTGGCGATCCGTAGCCTTAACCACTAGGCTAACTGGAGACCCACAGATCAGGAACTTCTTCAGTGCTTTCGAAAAATCCTGGGCCAATAACCTCTTGACCAGAGTATACGGTTTGAATGAAATATCTTTATAACGGTTTAACAATAACGTCTGTATTTCACAGTGGTTTGAGTGAGAATGAGAACAAGTGTTATTTTTCCTAACAAGTCAGTTGCTAAGGAGTCACAGCATTCTACGATCGTTTCGTTGCTTCGCACAACTCAATAGAATGAGTGTGCGTGAGATGTTACAATTTCTGTGTACATATTAGCAAGAATTCCACTAGAGATTGCTTCAATAATCCAATCTGGAATAACTCTAAGGTGCCGGCCAGAGTGGGCGCGTCACGCGGCGCGACCCGGAAATTCGCACGCAAAAGAATTACAAACAATATACCGCATTTAGTTCACTACTGGACTGCGAACTGCAACTTTATAAGTGCGAAAACGTAAATAAAAGTGCGCGATTGCATAAAATCAGGTTGATGTCTTCGGCGCACTATTTCTTTAATCTATGGAGAACAAGTGCTCTGAAGACACCGAGTTGATTTGATGCAATCGCGCACTTTTATTAGCGTTTTCGCACTCGTGAAAACTAGTGCGATAGTCCAGTGGTGAACTAAATGCGCTATAATAAGGAGCTGTCAAATCGTATGGGAAATCCGCGTCGCTTCGCGAGGCGCGTCCACTCTGGCCGTACCCTAAGTGTTTCAGCAGAAATATCTTCCCGAAATCCCTTCAGAAAATGTTACCAAAGATTGTCCAAAAATTAATCCAGAAATTCTTTAAAACGTTGTACAAAATGTTCTTTTGGAACTCCCAAAGTCCATCCAAAGATTCCAAAAATAATTCGTCCAGACGTGGATTCCTTCATATATTTTTATAGGTACACCAATTCTTCCAGCATTTTTTTGAGCAAGCTTTCCTGGGATTTCCTAAGAAATTCCTCATGGGATCTCTTCAGGAATTCCTCCAGGTTTTTCTACAAGAACTCCTCCAGGGATTAACCCGGGAATTTATTCTGTGTTTCTTTCAGGAACAACTCCAGGGAATATTTAAAAATAAAACGTTCAAGGATTCCCCCCAGGAACTCTTTTTAGAATTCCTTCAGGAATTCCTCTAGGAATTCGTTCAGGAACTTCTCCAGAAATCAGTCTAGTACTTCCTCCAGGAAATGTTTGGGGATTCCCTCAAGAATTCCTCTTGAAATTTCCTCCGGGATTCCTTCTGGAGTTTCTTCAGGAATCTAGGGGTTTCTTCAGGAACTGCTACAGGGATTCCTCCACAAACTCTTCTAAGGATTCCTTTAGAATTTTTCCTAAGATTTCTATCTGCGATTTCATCAGGAATTATTCCTGGTATACCACTACGAATTCCTTGAGAGATTCCTCAAGGAAATTTCTTCAGGAAAGGAATGCTTCTAGAGATTCCTCCAAGAATGTTTGTAGGGATTCCTCTGGGAATTCCTGCAGGGATTTCTCTAAAAAAATCCTCCAAAAATTCATCTAAAGTTTCCTTCAGAAATTCCTTTGGAAATTCCTCTACAGAGATTTCTCCAGGAGTTCCTCTGGTTCCTCTTTAGGAATTTCTACATAAATTCCTCTAGGATATTCTCCTGGAAATAAATTCTGTCAGAAATTCATCCAGCCATTTCTCCAGGCGAAATTCTTCAGGGATTCCTTCAGAAATTCTTCCAGGATTTTCTCTAGGAATACCTTCTGGATTTTTTCCAGAGATTTCTCGAGGAACTCTTCAGATTTTCCTCCAGAAATTGCTGCAGGGATTCCTCGCGGAATGGGACACGTTCGGTGAAGTACTAGATTTGTAAGTATTGAGCAGAATTTTAGTATGGTGAGAAGGTCAATTATCCGGTTCTGCAATGAAATGGTACAAAAAGCGTGGGTATTATGATTCCTTGCCTAATTTGATGCTGTTTGAGCAAAACATTGAATAACTATGTTGTTTATGTTGCAAGAAATGGAGAAAACAACAACACCGTTGCCCAAAGTTTTGCTCAAACAGCATCAAATTAGACAAGGAATCATAATACCCACGCTTTTTGTACCATTTCGTTGCAGAACCGGAGAATTGACCTTCTCACTATACTAAAATTCTGCTCAATACTACAAATCTAGTACTTCACCGATATGTCCTATTTCATCAGAAATTCAGCTAAGAATTCCTCCAGGAACTTCTTCAGGGATTTTTCCAGAGATTTCTCCACGAATTTCTGCAAGGATTCCCCCAGGGATACCTTCAGACATTCCCACAGGAATACTTCCAGGAATTCCTCCACGATTTTATCCAAGAATTTCTCCAGGAAATTCTCAAGGAATTACCCCAGGAATTTCTTCAGGCATTCCTCCAGGAACTTTTTCAGGAATTGATTCAGGAATTACTCCTGGACATCCTTCAGAAATTATGTCAGTAATTTGTCCAGGGATTTGTTCAAACATTTTTTCAGGAATATCTTTAGGATTTTTTCCAGGCGTTTCTCCACGAATTTCTGCAGAAATTCCTTCAGGCATTGCTTCAGGGACTCCACCAGAGGTTTCTCTACGAATTTCTCCAGGGATTTTCCCAGGAATTCCTCAAGGAAATTCTTCGAAGATTCCTCCAGGAAGTCCTCTAGAAATTCCTCCAAAGGTTCTTCCAGAAAATCCGGCAGAAATTGTTCCAGGCAATTCTCCAGGAATTTTCAGGAATTCCTTCAGGGATTTTCCCACAAATTTCTCCAAGGATTTCACCAAGGATACCTTCCGGAATTTCTTCGAGGATTCCCAAGGGTTTTTTTTAGAAATAGAAAATTATTAAAAATAGAAATCTCCCAGAATTCCTCTGGAGATTGCTCCAGAAATTCATCAAGTAATTCTTTCCAGAATTCCGCTTGTGATTCCTCCAGTAAATCCTACAAAGATTCTTCCAGAAATGCCTGCTGGAATTTCTCAAGGGATTTTTTCAGAAATTTCTCCATGAACTCCTCCCAGATATATTCAGGAGGATATCTGGAGATATATTCAGGAATTCTCCCAGGGATTACTCCAAAAGTTCATTCAAGGAATTTCTTCAGGAATTCCTGCTGAGTTTCAATCAAGAATTCCTTCATGATTTTTTCCAGGGATTACGCCAAGATTTTTGTTTTTCAGAAGTTCCTTCAGGCATTCTTCCAGCATTCTCTCTCGAGATTTTTCCAGGAATTACCTCAGGGATTTAGCCAGGAATTTCTTCAGGTATTTCTCCTAGAATTCCTCCAAGGATGTCTTCAGAAATTTCTCTAAGTTTTCCTCTACAAATTCCTCAAGAGATTTCTTCAGTGCTTGCCAATGTTGTGTGGCAGAGTTTCAGGTAGTGGGAATCAGTTATGGTAGGGTAGAAATCTACTTCATCATATGTGTTGATTCCCGTCATGTCAGACGAAAAATAGCCAATAATTACAGATATTCTAACTTACCTGTGCCAATGGCTCATCAAATGAAAGTGAAAAGATGTATCAATAACCAGCCCCTATAGCACTGAAAATCGAATATTTACGCGAAATGTTACGTTTTAATTTCAGCTAGCAGCTAGCCGAATTCTTCTCCAACACCGTTCAATTTTCACTTCGCTAGATTCACTTATTGAGCCAACCTTCAATTCACACTCCACAAAGCTCTGTGGCACTTCAAAGTTGGATTTCACTGCTGCAGAATGCAGCAAAAGCTGTTCAATAAATCAAATAAATCAGTTTTTCCCTTCGGTAAAACGTAAACACCAAGTTGTCTTCGTGTAGGGAGTATACAAGCAAATGTGTGCGTGGATTTTCTGCATACAAAACACGGCATTTCACAACCAAAGAGTTGCATTTTGATGGCGTTTCATGATCTTGTAGGCCAAAATATTAATTGAAATATTTTGGTCTATTCTAAACCTACATCCATCTCAATTTGAAAGTTTCTGCTCAATCATACTTTGAACACATGATTTGATTTGAATTGCAAAGAATTGGACCTACTTTTTGAATAAACACCTACGGTCAAAACATAATTTATAACCATTCTATGTACCATAATGTTACGGAGAAGGTTTGCCGGGAATTGAATTCAGGTTGTGTCTAAAATAGACGACGTGGACTTGATGGAAACATAATTCGAGGGACAATTATTCAATCTTATTATTTTAATTAAATTGTAGTTCTTTTACAATACTTTTTACGTGATATGGAAGCTATAAATTTGTAATTGAAATCAAATTGGTCATGAGGCGGTAGGTGTGGTGTAAGAATAAAACCGATCATTGGTCAGTGTTTACACATACGGTAATTAGATGAAAACCCTAGATGGTGTAAAATTATAGTCTATGATGTGCTGAAAACCTTTGTCGAAGACCACACAGTAATTCGCCTTTAATCAGAACTTAATTGTCAATTTATTGATTTTGCTTTGGCTGACTAAGCCATGTGGGAAATTACACTGTTGAAAATGCTTTGACATTTATGCGCACAACAGAAACATGTGCTCGATGAACAAATTGAGATTTGAGCTAACCATGTGCGACTGTGAAATCGAGGTCAGTTCTATGCCTACTGGCGAAGGAGACAGTCGAGTGACTCCGTAGCTTGAAAGAATAGAAGCGCCCGTCTAGCGAATTGGGAGTCGTGAGTTCGAGTCTCACCGGAGTACGTGAATTTCTTTTCATAATTTCAAATCTCAAATCTCATCGAGCACATGTTTCTGTTGTGCGCATGGATGTCAAAGCAATTTCAATTAGTTAGTTAGTTAGTTTTATTTTTTAACAAAAATTTAGGAAGAGGGAAAAGCCCCTTTGAGTGATTTCCTTTTTCTCTTTATGAAATCGTTCTCAAAAAGGCATAAAACCTCTTCATCTTTTCACAAAACATTTACAAAGGTAATATAATAACTTATAATAAAGGCTCAAACGGCGTAAATCCATAGCAGAGCCAAATCTTGAAAATGGGCCAAAAATCCTAATCTTGAATGAAAATGTCATCTACCGCTGAAATATCTTGCAAACTCTGAAACGAAAGATTTAGAAAAAAAGGAATATCATACTATATAGGAAATATCATTCAAAAATCTATAAAGTATTTTAATCAAACAAAGATTTTTGCTTCCCAAAATATCGCGAACAGATTCTGGAACCCTGTGATGATGTATCCTAATATCTCCAATAAATTTAGTTCTAGGTACAACATATCTAGAACAATTAAAAACAATATGGTCAATATCTTCATAGGTTGAGCAAAAATCACATAAATTTGAATCTTTTATATCAATACGATATAAATGACTGTTACATATATAATGATTAGACATAAGTCTCGAAAATGTACAAATGAAGTTTCGTCCAACAAATAAATTTTTAAACCATAAATTTTGATTAACTATGGGCCAAATGGAATGACACCAACGTCCCTTATCACTAGAATCCCATAAATATTGCCAACTTATTAACGACTGATTTTTCAACTCCGTAAAATATTCAGATGAAGCAATTTGTCGACGATATTCAACCCCATTACGAACACCTAGTTTGGCTAAAGCATCAGCTTGCTCATTACCATAAATATTAGAATGAGCAGGAACCCACACAAATTTGATAACAAAACCCTGGAGATGTAAATTATATAGTTCTTCTTTCAACTTCAAAATCATATGATGCGTTTTAAAATTAAAATTAGTGGATTTGATAGCATTCAAACAACCTAAACTATCTGAACATATAACAAAAATATTTGGCGATAAATTTCTGATCAAAGTACATGTATAATATTAATTCAGCAATAAAAATTGAGCAAGGAGATTGTAGTTTGAAAAAACATGTAGAAGAATAATTGTAAATACCAAATCCAGCTACATTTTGGATTAATGAACCATCAGAAAAGTAAAATTGATTAGGGTCCAAGCCAACAAATTTACGTTGAAATAAAATAGGTGCAAAACGAGGATATTCATATTTTGGAATTTGTTTTAGTTCATGATAAAGAGACAAATCAACTAGAGGATGAAATGAATGAATATCAATACTATAATTATGGAAATGACATAAGGGAACCGAACTTGGTATGATATTTACCGAAGAACAATAATTAAAAGAATCTAAAATTCTACAAGTAGGATTTATTTCAAATAAGTATTTCAAAATATTAACTACTGGATGATTATTATTGAAGCATTGCAACATAAATTTGCTATTTAATTCATTAAATCGAATTTTAAGAGGAAGGATTCCTGATAAGACTTCTACTGTTTGAGTATGAGTAGAATTCATTAATTTTAAACAAATTCTTAGACAACGAAATTGAATTTTTTCAAGTTTGGAAAAATGCGTTTTAACAGCACTAGCAAAAGCAAAACATCCATATTCCATAACAGAACGAATGGTTGTTTTATAAAGTGTAATTAAATCTGAAGGGTGAGCTCCCCACCAAGTCCCTGTTATAGTTCTAAGAAAATTGATTCTTTTTGAACAAATTTTTTGTACGTATTGAATATGTTTATTCCACAATAATTTTGAATCAAACCATATTCCCAAATATTTATAATCATCAACTTGCTCGATTTCATGACCATTAAGATACAAATTAAAACTGGCTGTAGAATGTTTACGTGAAAATATAATAAATTTTGTTTTTGAAACTGAAAATGTAAATCCATTGTTATGAGCCCAAACATCAATATTGTCTAACGTACATTGCATAAAATGTCGAATAATTTCTCTGTTTTTACCACTGATAGATAAAACTTTATCATCAGCAAATTGATAGAAATAACATCCATTTGGAATAACTGATGCCAAATCACTTGTAAACAAATTATATAAAAAAGGGCTCAAACAAGAACCCTGGGGAAGTCCAAAGTAGCTATATCTAATCAATTTTGAAGAACCATTGTGATAAAAATGCATAATTTTAAAAGAAAACAAATTATATATAAAATTACTTATTAAATAAGGAATTTTGAAATTATTTAATTTTTGAAAAAGTAAATCAATGAGAACAGAATCATAAGCTCCTGAAACATCCAGAAAAGTAGAAACTACATCCTGCTTCTTATTAAAAGAAAGATTAACTTGGGAGGCCAAAAGTGCAATACAATCACGAGTACTAGATCCTTTCCTAAAACCAAACTGCGATGAGGACAAAATGTTGTTATTCTCAGCCCATAATTCAAGACGATTTAATATCATTCTTTCCATAAGTTTCCGAAGGCATGATAATAAACTAATTGGTCTACGACTATCAACAAACGAAGGATCCTTACCCGGTTTAACTATACTAATAACCTTAATAGCACGCCAGTCTAAAGGTAAAATATTCTCAAAAAGAAATGAATTATATAATGCTAATAAATGTAATTTTCCATCAAGCGGTAAATTTTGCAGCACTATGAATTTTATACTATCAATCCCTGGAGAAGTGTTATTTGTTATGGATAGAGCTAAGTTAAATTCTTCTATAGAAGCTGGAGCACAAAGCTCAGGAAAGTAATTATATGTTTGATGATTTTTGAAATTTATAAACGGAGGAACAAAATCTGGACAAATCTTAGATGAAAATTTATGAATCCTATCTTCAGAATATTCCAAAATTTTTGGAGAGGAAGAATTATGATTTCGCAAATTTCTGGCAACTGACCATAATGTAGATAAAGATGACTCTCTATCAAGATTTTCTACAAAATTTTTCCAATAATTTCTTTTTTTGAATTTAGTTATTCTAACAAATTGAGCTTCAGCCTTACAATATAAGAAATAATTTTCCCTAGAGCCAAAACGACGAAATTTTTTAAAAGCATCTGATTTATTTTTTAAAGCCAATGAACAATCACTATCCCACCAAAATGACAAGCGTTTATTTTTAGATGATTTGGAAAAATTCTTAAATTTTTGAGATTTACATAAACTACGAATTAATATTTCACAAAATAATTTATAGTTTTCAAGTGAAGATACGGAATAATCAAAGCTGATTAATGAAAACGAAATGAGATCAGCAAACCTAACACAATCCACATTTTTGCACAGATCAGGAACACATGATTCATTAGATGGTTGATTATTATTAGAACTACAAATTTCGATCAAAATAGGCAAATGATCACTACCATTAGGATCATTAATAATCTTCCAGGAAGAAATAAATGATAAGGAATTACCGTGAGGTCGCCATTCACCGCTCATTTTGGGTCAATCATACAAAAATAATCAAGTGTTCGTAAAGTATCGTAACAAAAGTGAATGTAGCATGCTGCCACAATGAAAAACTTTCATTTCACCAAGTTTTTATATGGGTGTACCTGAAATCACGTTCTCAAAAAATATTTCTCACACTGCGCTGCAGGACAGCATGGGAACTGTTCAGGGCAAACAGCGGAAAAAATATCCAACAGGTAAAACCCGTTAAAGATTCCGTTTTGATAATACAGGATGAACTGAACGTCATGAATTATCAATACATTGGTAAATAAAAGCTATTTTGTTTTTATAAATGAATAGTTTCTGTGATTCCATGAAAAAATAATCCAGTGAGCGGTAAATGGATCCATTATGAGCGGTGAATGGATGCATGAGCGGTAATAGGAACCAAGAGATTACACATTTGAATTTTTATTTTTTCGGCTGTAAACATATTTTACAATCGTTTTATATTTTTTCTATAATAACAACATAATTGTTGAGTTGTTAACGTAAATATAAGTGCAATATTCGCAAACGTCGATTTTTAATGTCATATACTTTATGAAAATGCCGTTAGATGAGCGGTGAATGGCGACCTCACGGTAGAACAAAAAGATAAATCAATACACGTATGATGGACAGGAGGAACCGAAATTCTAGTGAATGATCCATCATTAAGAATATTTAAATTGAATTCATCAACCATATCCACAATCAAATTTCCTCTACCATCAGTTTTATCACTCCCCCAAGCAATATTATGTGCATTGAAATCTCCAATTATGTAAAATGGAGATGGAACATTATCTAGAATGTATTTAATATCTGATAGTGAAAACGATGAATTTGGAGGAATGTAAAAACATACAATGGAAAATTCCATGTTATTATATTTTAAAGAAACAGCAATGTATTCAATTGGTGGAATCAATGGTAAATTTAAATATTTGAACTCAATTCCATTACGAATACCAATTAAAACTCCACCAGATGGAACGTCTCTATCTTTTCGAATAATGTTAAACGAAGAAATATTTAATTGTTTACATTCCACCAACCAAGTTTCATTTAGGCAAAAAATATCTACGTTATGATTTGATAATAAAATTTTTAATCTGTCAATTTTAGGTAGTATACTACGACAATTCCACTGCAATATATTTAATTTGTTAGAAATTATGGAAGCCATTAAAACGAAAATAAGAAAGCAATGAGGGGTCCAAAAGAATTCAATTTTTCAAGAAGGGAGGCGAAAAAGGGTAAACATTTTTTAATCAAATTTTTCCAAAATTCACTAAATCCTAAAATATCAACAATTTGTTCCAAAATGTTTAAAATAGAACCTTCATTTTTTTCAACACTATTTGAAGAATGATTATTATTATCATTTTTATCGGCTAATGGTTCGTGGCCATCTACTCTTTGAAACCCAGGTATTGTTTGAGAAGGAGATTTCAATGACGGAAAATGTCTTTCAGAAGATGTAGAAGGACATGGATTCAAATTTTCATTGTTTCTGCTAGATAATAAATTATTTCGTTTTCTCTTAGTTGGCGGTTTGTATACAAACTGATTAGAAGTTTCATCAAGTTCATCATTTTCACAATCAGATAATGTTTCATAAATATTAGGGGTAGTAAAATTATCAGTGTTCTTTAAAATTTCTGAATAAGATAGTTGGTTTCTAATTTTAATTTGCTGGTTGAATTTTTTTTGGTTAGTTTTGTAAACTGAACAATCTTCGACTGAATTATGTTGTTTTTTGCAATAAATACAAACATCAGAATGTTTGATACATTCAGATGAAGAATGATTTTCTTCACATTTGGAGCATTTAGGTTTGTTGGAACAAAAGCTAGATGTATGTCCAAACAAAAGGCAATTAGTACAATGCATGAGCTTTAGAAAGTCTCACGTCAAAAGTAACATTATTTACTGAAATGATATCGGGAAGTACTGTCCCAGCAAAAGTAATCCTAATACAATCAGAATGAATGTTTTTAGAACTATTGCCATCAAAAAATAATTTGGATAACCGATGACAATCTAAAACTTTTACTGGAGGGATAGATTTATTTTTGAAAATACCCAAACCAAAATTTGAAATATCTTCACAAGATAAAGTTTCGTCATAAATGACTCCACTTATTTCACATGCGTCGCAAGGTGCGTACACACGGTACAAATTTCCAAATAAATCAGATTCGAGGAGAGCATTAGTGCATTAGCATTAGGCCGTCCCTTATTTTTCAAAATTTAGAAATGTTATAAGTTCGTTAGTGGAAAATGATCGTTTTAGCTAAAAAATGATCGGGTCAAAATTTGAAGTCCGTATCTCAAGGCTAAGTGGTCCCTCAAGGGGCCTAAAATTGTCAAAAAATGTATGGGACCAAAAAACATGAAATTTTTTGCGACAAAACAAATACGCTATTCCACTAAAACCGGTGATTTTAGGACCCTAAAGGGCCAAAAATGTGCTTAGATTTGCGATATCTCTACTCGTTTCCAAGATATTGACAAAAAAACAACTGAAAAATCAGCATTTTTGACCATTTTTTTAGATTCCGAAGGAAACTTACCCTATTTTGTTCAATAACTCAGAAACGAGTAGAGATATCGCAAATCTAAGCACATTTTTGGCCCTTTAGGGTCCTAAAATCACCGGTTTTAGTAGAATAGCGTATTTTTTTGTCGATAAAAATTTCATGTTTTTTTGGTCCCATACAATTTTTGACAACTTTAGGCCCCTTGAGGGACCACTTAGCCTTGAGATACGGACTTCAAATTTTGACACGATCATTTTTTAGCTAAAACGATCATTTTCCACTAACGAACTTATAACATTTCTAAATTTTGCAAAATAAGGGACGGCCTAATTAGCATGCATTAGCATCACCTTGAGAACCGAAAACTACCCTTAATTTATCCAAGGAAATCTTTTTGATTTCCTTAACGGATTTATAACGTTTATATACTTCTGCAGAAAAAAAAAGCAATTTTAATAGTGCAGAACTTAATTACTTGACCCGATTCAGAGATAAAAATTCCAATACGCCAAGGCAGTAAATGTAACTTTATTTCTTCCCAAAAAAATAATTTAAATAAAATCACATATGAATGAACATCAAATTTATTAACTCTATAGACGCCGTCATTTGTCACGTTCACCCCCTCTAGTACATAATAATCGTCAGATCCGACTTATCCACGTCGATCGTTGTCGGAGGAGGTTCCTTATTGATTTCATATTGCCTCCACAGCAGCAATCCGATATTGCTACCATGCAGCAAAATGGGAATGAACAGCACCCAATAGCTGGCCCCCAACGATGCCAGATCCGCCGAACTGTACGGAGCTTCCGGTGTCAGGGTATCGGTGATGGCAATGTTATCACTTAGTGACGACCCATACAGAGCACCCCACATGATCATGGTCAACACGGTCGCACCAACAACGATCCCGTTCCAGATGTATAGACCAAATACGCTGAAGATCGGTTCCACCGGGTTGAACAGGACGTTGATGATGGAAAAGCTGGCCGAAGCGCCAGCAAAGGCGGTGGCAACCGCTAGAAACAGCACCGTCGTTAACCAGAGGCCGGCGTTGATAAAGCTATCCCTGGATGCGGCTTTCGCAGAACTGGACTGTTTCACTTCCTCGTCGATGACTCGATTTGACTGAGTTTTGGTGCTCGATATGGGGCATTCGGCAGGCTTCTCGCCGGCAAGAAGTGCCAGCACTTCTGATTCTCGTTTAGCTTCCTCCTTCTGACAGCTGTAGACACATACATTGTGCTCGTACAAACAGATAACTGACAATGAAAGAAAATATTTGAAATATTATCTGGTTCGAGTGATCACTACTCTGTCTCTGTTTGATTAGGTATATATTGATAAGATACTGACACAGGTAGAACAGAATGTGAATGACACAAAATATCCATAGAGAACAACTGCTACATTTTTGTCGGATTAAGAAATGTTTTTGAATGTATTCAACAATGGTGAACCAATGATCATTTTCGCCACATAGAAGACTTGGAAATATTTCTCATTATTAAAAGAATTATTTAAATTCGCCTCAAACAGCGTCTATTCTAGCATCTAGCATCATACAGCTGAGTATGCTGTATCGCATCAGCCATATCAAAGATGGCAGCTCCACCAGCGCGATGTAGGGAGCTCATTCCAGGTAATTGAGCATGCTGAAGATACGAACGTAACGTTACTTTTGGCAACCGACCTGGCAACGAAATAAGAACTATGACTAGAAACTCACATAGTTGGCACATCCACATTTCCAATGGATCAGACGTTCTGGGATGGTTAGAGTGCATGACTATCACGCCGGGGACCTTGGATCGAATGCCACTCCCGACAAAACTCACAAAATTTGAGTTCTACCTTCTGAAGGAAAATAAAGCCGTAGGCCGTCATCATTATTTGAAAATCTGAAAAAAAAAACCTTTTTGCATGTGGAAAAAATACTGTAGGAATTTCTATGGATCTTCTGTATGCATTTCCAGAGAACATCTCGATGAGTTTTTGGTGAACTTCTGGAGGAATTCCTGGTGGAATTGCCGAGGAACCGCAAAAGCGTGAAAAGCGTGCAAATATTTTAGAAGAATTCCTTAAAGAATTTCCGGGAAAATTCCGAAAAAAATCCCAGTGAAATTCTGGAGAGATTCTTGCATAATTCCTGGACTGGTTGCTGTATGACTTCTTGGTGATCTTCAGAAGTAAATTTTGTTAAAATTCTGGAAGAAATTATGTAGTAATTTCTAGGGAAATCATGTAGAAATTCCAGGGACATTCTGAAGGGATTCTACCACAATTGCTGCAGGAATTCTTGGAAAGATTCTAAAGGAATACCCATAGTATTCATGGGGAAGTCGTTGAGGGATTTCCGGTAAATTTCTGAAGGAATTCCCGGGGTCTCGTGGTGGAAAATTCCTTCGGCAGTACTGGAATTCCCGGGGAAGTTCTGGTTAAACTTCCTGGGAACTCTAGGAGAAATTATCGGGGATTTCTTGATAAATTACCTAGGAACCCCTGAAGCAATTACCGGAGAACTCCTGGAAGAATACCTGGATGGCTCCTAGTTTAATTCTAGGGAAACTCCAGGTTCTTGGTAAACTGGAGGAATTCTCGGGAACCTGCTGAAGGTATTCCCGAGTTACTCCTGAAACAATTTCCCAGGAAATTCTGGAGAAATTCCCAAGATAATTCTAGAAGTACTCCCGGAGAACTCATGGACATTTTTTATGGAACTGCTGAAAAAAATAGAACAAATGCTCAGATGTAACCCAGGCGGAATTCTGGAAAAGAAAACTCCAGAAGGAAACGCTGTTCTTGAGTTGCTGTAGAAAAACATTCTGGGAGGATATCAAAAGGAAATCTTGCAGAAACACCTTAAGTAATGATTTGAAAAGTTCCAAAAGGAACTCCTGAGAAAAATACAAGAAAGCAATCCATGAGCAATCACAAAAGCTGAAGGAATCATAGAAGAAACAACTGAAGGAATTCCCGAGAACTCCTGGAGTAATAAAAAAGAAAGATATAGATGAATCCCACGAGCCCACGAACTCCTGGAAGAAGTATAAAAGAAACTCCTTGGTGGAATCCAAACAAGAATGAAGATAATACAAGAATGTTTAAGCATTCCCCTTGAAATTTGCCTGAAATCCCAAAAACATCTGAATTAAACAATGATCACCACGAACACCAGAATCTTCCTAAGTTTATCTCAGTCAATCATTACAATTTTCTTGAAATCATTGTAGGAATTTCCAGGAATGCAATCAGGTTTCATTCCGTTCACCAGAATGTCTTGGAATGCTGTCAGAGATTTTTTTTCGAAATTACCTCCAACGTTCTACCCGTAATTCTCTATAGTTTTGTATCTGCATTCCAGTATATCTCCGAAACCCCCTCATAGTTCCTTGAGGAGTTTGAATCCTGGAAACTTTAATTTGCCTCGTAATTTCACCTAAATCTTCATCATATTGACAACAACGAACATTTTCTGTAAGTTTACGAGCAATGTTATTGTTTTTAGTTCGCCAACATAAAGATCAAGCTAAATCATGTCGGTGTAGTGTGAACACCTTTCTTGATATAGGATACCTATCATCTCGCTATATTACTTGATATAAAGCACAGTGTGAACGTTAGGCCGTCCCTTATTTTGCAAAAAATGGAAATGTTATAAGTCCGTTAGTGGAAAATGATCGTTTCAGCTAAAAAACGTTCGTGTCAAAATTTGAAGTCCGTATCTCAAGGCTAAGTGATCCCTCAAGGGGCCTAAAGTTGTCAAAAATGGTATGGGACCAAAAAAACGTGAAATTTTTTTCAACGAAAAAATACGCTATTCTACTAAAACCGGTAATTTTAGGACCCTAAAGGGCCAAAAATATGCTTAGATTTGCGATATCTCTACTCGTTTTTATTGAGTTATTGAGCAAAATAGTGTAGGTTTTCTTTGGAATCTAAAAAAAAAATGGTCAACAATGCTGATTTTTCGGTCGTTTTTTCATTGAATTTTCAATTTGGAAATTAATTCCAAGATCCCTCTAGGATTACTCCTACCAAGATTACCCCAGCAGTATTGCCTAAGATTCCTCCAGGAATTCTTTCCGTGGTTTAATTTTTTTTTCTAGAATCAATTTTTTTTCTAGAATCCCTCTAGGATTTCCATCTGTGATTCCACAGGGAGCTATATCTGAGATTCTTTTTTATTTAGATTCTTCTGAAGTTCCCTCCGAGGTTCTTCCAGGAGTTTCTTCTGAGATTCCTAACAGGTTCCATCTCAGGAACGCTTTCCAAGATTCCTTTTGAGTTTCCTTCAAGGAATTCCTTCAAGGAAGTCTCATGAAGTTCCGGGATGCCTCCAGGAATTCCATCAGAGCTTGTGAGAAAACCCAGAAGGAACTTGCAGGATTATTTCCTCAAAGAAATCCAGTAGAAACTTCATGAGAAATTCTATAAACTAAAACTGCAGGAGGAATTCCTCCAAATATTTTCGAATGTAAACAAACATTAGAGAAAATTGAATCGCGTATTTCATATTTATGAAGGAATGATGTTATACGTGCTGTTAGTAAAACTAAACTATAAGAAATTGACCGAACTTGTGTGAGAAAACCGTTGCCTGGTGGCGTGACACAAAATTTTCGTGTTTGTTTTCGAAAAACATATTGAATACATTGTTTTGGATGCACATGTTCTCTAAAAAACTTGTGAAAACTATCTTTTTACTCGAGATGTTTTCGAAAAACTTTTGTGTAACATATTTTTAGCTGCAACTTGTTTCGATGTGTTACTTGGGATACTCCCTTATAAACTCCTAAAGGTCTTCCATTAGAAACATCTGTAAGAATTACAGAAATCCCGGGAGTAATCTCGTATAGGAGGAAGAAATTACTGACTGAATTTTGGAAGGAGTTTCTGAAGAAATCTCGAAATGAATTTCTGAAGCAATTCCCGAGAGAAGTCCTGGAGAAATCCCGGGTAAAATTGCTAGAATTCCCAGGAATACCTTCTGGAAGTAAGAAAAAACGTCTGACGGCATTCTAAAATTAACTTTTAGGATTATCTAGAATGAAATTCCTGGAGGATGACGGAATCTAGGAATTCCTGAAATAATCTCTGTAGGTATTCTTTAAGAAATGCCAGAAAAAATCTCTAGAATAATCTCGGGAGTACTTCCTGGTGGAATCCTGGCAAGAGCTTTCGAAGGAATCACAGTCGAAAAAAAAAACCCGGAAAGAACGCCAGAAAGCCATAAAGAACTCCCTAGAAATCCCAAACAAAACTCCTGGAGGAATCCTCGAACCAATTTGTGAAGAAACCGCGAAGGATTTCTTGAAGGAATCCCAGATGGATTTCCTTTCGCAATTCTAAGCACATTTTTGGCCCTATAGGGTCCAAAAAAAAACATCAGCATGAGTCTCCATGCAATTTTTGTAAACCTTAGGCCTTTAGCCTTGATTTAAAGCTTAGCTGAAACGAAACCTGTGGTTTGGGTAGTTGAGCACCAGTGATCCTCTCCGAGTCATCAGGCTGATTTCGTCTTTGGTTTGTTATGCTCCCCTATTTGAGAATGCTATCATTCAGAGGTACACTGTGGTGCAAAATTGATCGGACAAACGCCGATTTTCATACAAAATGACCAACTTTGAGATGTTGAGATCAATTACGCACCACAGTGTACCTACAGGGGGTGGCCAAAACGTTAGGGATAGGCAACTTTTTTTTCTCTCACAAAAATGTTCAACATGCTGTAACTATTCATAGAGTGCATCACAAATTCTCAAATTTTGACTGTTTGTCAACCTATTAGGGTATTGTACCATTTGGGCAGGTGTACCTATTTTGGGCACTTGCCGCTATAACTAAGTCCATTTCAAACCGATTGATTTGAAATTTTGTCCAGAGTTAGGTATTATACGTTTCTAAATCTGGACAAAATTTCAAATCAATCGGTTTGAAATGGACTTAGTTATAGCGGCAAGTGCCCAAAATAGGTACACCTGCCCAAATGGTACAAGACCCTATATGTGCATCATTGTTGCTAATTTGAGCTCAATTGGTTAGTCTTTCGCGAAGTTAGAACCGTTCTGGTAAAACACTATTTTTTAAGCAACTAATTTGTGAACTGTCATATCTCGGAAACCAGTGAACCGAATTGAATGAAATTTTCACCGTTTATCAACATCATATTGATACCTGATACGACGTTATAAAATGTAATATTTTCTCACGACGAATAAAGTTCTACCGCACAGTGGTCCAGATTTGAAAATACCTGGCAAAAATTGCCAAATCATAGTAGTCAGTTTTAGCCTATATGAGTGTATTGGAACATGATTTAGCGCTCAATTTCATTTTAAAGGCATTTTCATTTTTTGTCAATTTCTTCGAACAAAATCCGAACAAAATTGGTGTTTTTCATACAATTTTACTACACATATCATCATGGCGCTATTGTTTTGGCAGCTCTTGGCAGTTGCATTCTTCTTTAACCGATTCTGCATGCATAAACAAGCATTTGAACGGAATCTCCCCGCGGGGAGTAGCGGGGAGCGATTTGTAAGACACTTTGAATTTAAACTGTAAGAATTTTTCGTACTAATGACATGTAACGTCAATTTTGAAGCCAAAAGTGTTATTTTGATCTCTTGCTCTATTGCAGGTGTCCGATATATACAAGAACTTACAAATAAACTTTTGAAAGCAATTATATTACTTATATCAATAGACTTTTAAAGTGGTTGAACTTGTTTGTGTTCTTTATCAAAAATTCAGCACTTTTTTTCATCAGCAGCTATTCAGTGCTGTAACAAGATACAAAATCAATATTTCCATTTTTTTTTAAATGTCAGTTAGTGCTCCTGGTATTATGGATGAATGCTCAATATACTGTACACGCAACTAAAAAACCTTAGGAAGTTCATAAGATTTTTGCCATGAGGAAAATATTATGAAAAATCATGTTCATAAGATTTTCTTATGTCATATCATAAGGATAAACTAGTTTTCATAAGGTATTCTTATGGCATCCATAAGAAAGAGTTATGGCAAAAATTCATAAGGTATTTTGATGAATTTCGTTAGTTTTTTTTTCGCTGAGTATCCCATATAAGACATGTTCAAACATTGAGTTTCTGCTAGCTTTTCTCAAAATTGGACCTCTGTGTACTGCCGTGAATCGCATATCTGTCCCATTTGCATAGGAAATCCAGCAAAGATGGGACTGATATGCGATTCACGGCAGTGTACCGGTTTGAAATTTTTACCCATATAGCGAAAAATAAGTCAAACTTACAATACCACACAACAATTACTAAATGTGTTCTTCCTTCAATTCAAATAGCCTCTATTATATTTTATTAAAGTTATCTTGAGAACAGAAGTTGAAAATTTTAGGATATCAAAACACAAATTCAATGACATTGATGTAAAAAAATACATTTTTTGAGAAAAACCCAAAAAGTGTCAATCCATGATAACTTTTTTCAACATTCAAAAAGTATTTACGCAGACAGACGTTCTAGCTCGAACAAATTTATTCAAATTTTCTATGTAAATTTTCACTAGCGACACCTAGGCAACCGATTGCCACAGTGCAGTCGCGAGCAGATGACAGTTTGAGAAACCACGTGCTTCCAGCCGCTTACTTACCACCCAATTCACCACCCACCGAAAAATAAAATCAAAACAAACACTGTCAAAATCATTTCTACATTTGCGTCATATTCACAAAGATTTCCCAATGCGAGTGAAGTTCATCCAAATGCAGTTTTATTCAAGCAAATCTATGTAACATAAAAGTAATAATGTGTAAACTATTTTCCAAGAGTCCTGCGCTAATTTGTGCAAAAGATTTTAGACATTAAATAAAAGTCATTTACTCTGCACAAATTATGTGGAAACATTATTAGCGTGCAACACGTGCGGTCTTTTCCCGCCATCCGGCTGGAAGACGACCGTGGTGACAGTTGTTGGTAGCAACGCACATGTGAGGCAGCGATTGAATATGAACGCCGCTAACGCCATCTGTTCGCTGATTGCCACTTGGCAATTTGTGGCGGCCATGTTTTTTACACAAGCTGCTGAGTCAAACTTGAACGTCTGTCTGCGGTATTTATGTTTCTATAACTTATGAGGTATTAATATATTGTTGATAAACGTTCAAAATTTCATTCAATCCGGTTCACTGGTTTCCGAGATATGACATTTCTAAAATAAGTTGTCAAAAAAATAGTGTTTTACGAGAACGGTCCTAGCACAGACAAACAGACGTATCACTTGGAACAAATTGCGATATAAATCATCGCACAGTCACAGACAAACAGACGTAACACTTGCGAAATTTCCATCGACTACGCTTTCAACGAACATTTTAAATTTTCATAGTTGTGGCTTTCATAACCAGAGGCGCGCGCATAGTTTTTCTATGCGTTTCACGTTTTACACTAGCGCCTTCTGTTGGCGATATTGCACAACACAGTGATTCGTGCAACTTTTCCACCAGGTGGTGGTAGTGTGAACTGGGCGATGGATTTCCATGAAAATCGTTCAAGGTGTTACGTCTGTTTGTCTGTGGCACAGTGGTCCACGAACCAGATTTACGAGGAAAGATGGATTCAACGCCTTCAAATGAGTTTTTACGCAAATATGGTCTTCTACAAAGTTGTCTCTAATTAAAAGGCCCTCTTTAAAACGTGCATGAAAATTAGAGTGGTCCATATTTAAAAAAAAATGGGAACCAAACTTTTTTATTTGCAAGAATAACTATATACATTCTGCGGAATAGTTGTAGATCTATCAATTTTGAGCAAGTTTGCTGAAGACACTTTTTATGTAGCTTTAGAATTGACCGATCTAGAGGTATTTTTCTGAATAAGCTTAGGGTTCAAGAAAAACCGGTTTTCTGGCGTTAACTTTTTCAGTTTCGATTTTTCATCAAAGTCGCCCAAGAAACACTTGTAGAGCATTTGAAGACGCGTCGTTCGTGCGCTGAGATGGTCGTTATCTCTTTTGATTTAAAAGTTACAGGCGTTTTTCCTCAAAAATCATAGATGTTTAAAAAGGGTTTATGATGGGTTGGGGCAAGCATACAAAATAGCTTTTGCCCGCATTCAAAAGAAGAAATGTTGTTATGAAGCATATCAAAAAATTAGAGGGGTGTTATTTTAGTAACTCAAGTGAAAAACACTTGAAAAGTGCTACATAAAAAGTGTCTTCAGCAAACTTGCTCAAAATTGATGGATCTACAACTATCCCGAAGAATGTATATAGTTATTCTTGCAAATAAAAAAGTTTGATTCCCATTTTTTTTAAATATGGACCACTCTAATTTTCATGTATATTGAAAAGAGGGCCTTATTTCTTAGGAACAACTTTGTAGAAGACTATATTAACACGCTAAGTACCGACAGGCAAAAAAACGTGGAACTGATTTTTTGCACATCCATATCTCAGCAGTTAGTGAACCAAATTTCAATCTTTTTGCGTTAACGGAATCCTACACTATCCTAGAGAGGTGTAGTGAAAACCGATTGGGATTTCATGCAGCTTCCGGTGAGAACCAGGCGAAAACATTAGTTCCACATTTTTAACTTCTTCCGGTTCCGTTTTGTTCCCGGATTGGTTGTGAGTACCATGTCTTTGTAGCGAGTTCTTTTGGAACCTAGACAAGATAGCAACATTCTGTCTTCGGCAAAGTTGTTCAGAACAACAACCACTTCCTGGTGATGGATTGCATAGTACCGAATTTCCCCACCACGTGGCGCTAGTGTACATAGTGACTTCCGGTACGACTTTGATGGGATATAGCACGAGATTGAAGCCAGATAGGAAGATGCGATCTTCGGCAAAGTTGTTCAGGACTACGAGTGCTTCCAGGTCATGAAGAGCGTAGTTCAGAATTTCACCACCACGTGGCGCTAGTGTACATAGTGACTTCCGGTACGGATTTGGAGCGATATAGCACGAGATTGAAGCCAGATAGGAAGATGCGATCTTCGGCAAAGTTGTTCAGGACTACGAGTGCTTCCAGGTCATGAAGAGCGTAGTTCAGAATTTCACCACCACGTGGCGCTAGTGTACATAGTGACTTCCGGTACGACTTTGGTGCGATATAGCACGAGATTGAAGCCAGATAGGAAGATGCGATCTTCGGCAAAGTTGTTCAGGACTATGAGTACATCCAGGTCATGAAGAACATAGTTCAGAATTTCACCACCACGTGGCGCTAGTGTACATAGTGACTTCCGGTAAGGCTTTGGTGGGATATACCACGAGATTGAAGCCAGATAGGAAGATGCGATCTTCGGCAAAGTTGTTCAGAACTACGAGTGCTTCTAGGTCATGAAGAGCGTAGGTCAGAATTTCACCACCACGTGGCGCTAGTGTACATAGTGACTTCCGGTACGACTTTGATGGGATATAGCACGAGATTGAAGCCAGATGGGAAGATGCGATCTTCGGCAAAGTTGTTCAGAACTACGAGTGCTTCCAGGTCATGAAGAGCGTAGTTCAGAATTTCACCACCACGTGGCGCTAGTGTACCTAGTGACCTCCGGTACGACTTTGGTGGGATGTAGCACGAGATTGAAGCCAGATAGGAAGATGCGATCTTCGGCAAAGTTGTTCAGAACTACGAGTGCTTCCAGGTCATGAAGAGCGTAGTTCAGAATTTCACCACCACGTGGCGCTAGTGTACATAGTGACTTCCGGTACGGCTTTGGTGGGATATACCACGAGATTGAAGCCAGATAGGAAGATGCGATCTTCGGCAAAGTTGTTCAGGACTACGGGTACTTCCAGGTCATGATGAGCGTAGTTCAGAATTTCATCACCACGTGGCGCTAGTGTACATAGTGACTTCCGGTACGACTTTGATGGGATATAGCACAAGATTGAAGCCAGATAGGAAGATGCGATCTACGGCAAAGTTGTTCAGGACTACGAGTTCTTCCAGGTCATGAAGAGCATAGTTCGGAATTTAACCAACAAGTGGCGCTAGTGTACATAGTGACTTCCGGTACGACTTTGATGGGATATAGCACAAGATTGAAGCCAGATAGGAAGATGCGATCTTCGGCAAAGTTGTTCAGGACTACGAGTGCTTCCAGGTCATGATGAGCGTAGTTCGGAATGTCACCACAACGTGGCGCTAGTGTACATAGTGACTTCCGGTACGACTTTGATGGGATATAGCACGAGATTGAAGCCAGATAGGAAGATGCGATTTTCGGCAAAGTTTTTCAGGACTACGAGTTCTTCCAGGTCATGAAGAGCATAGTTCGGAATTTAACCAACACGTGGCGCTAGTGTACATAGTGACTTCCGGTACGACTTTGTTGGGATATAGCACGAGATTAAAGCCAGATAGGACGGTGCGATCTTCGGCAAAGTTGTTCAGGACTACGTGTACTTCTAGGTCATGAAGTGCATAGTTCGGAATGTCACCACCACGTGGCGCTAGTATACATAGTGACTTCCGGTACGACTTTGGTGGGATATAGCACAAGATTGAAGCCAGATAGGAAGATGCGATCTTCGGCAAAGTTGTTCAGGACTACGAGTACTTCCAGGTCATGAAGAGCATAGTTCAAAATTTCATCACCACGTGGCGCTAGTGTACATAGTAATTTCCGGTACGACTTTGTTGGGATATACCACGAGATTGAAGCCAGATAGGACGGTGCGATCTTCGGCAAAGTTGTTCAGAACTACGTGTACTTCTAGGTCATGAAGTGCATAGTTTGGAATGTCACCACCACGTGGCACTAGTATACATAGTGACTTCCGGTACGACTTTGATGGGATATAGCACGAGATTGAAGCCAGATAGGAAGATGCTATCTTCGGCAAAGTTGTTCAGGACTACGAGTGCTTCCAGGTCATGAAGAGCGTAGTTCAGAATTTCACCACAACGTGGCGCTAGTGTGCATAGCTACTTCTGGTACGATCTTGGTGGGATATAGCACGAGATTGAAGCCAGATAGGAAGATGCGATCTTCGGCAAAGTTGTTCAGGACTACAAGTACTTCCAGTTCCGAACGTCACCACCACGTGGCGCAAGTGTACATACTAATCTCCGGTACGAATTTGATGAGGTATTGCACGATCTTCAAGTCCAATAGGAAGGCAAAATTGTTCAGGACTACGAGCACTACCGGGTTTGGAATTTCACCACCACGTTTTGATAGTATACAAAAAAACGATTTTTAAGAGCTATGCAAGAGAAATTTAGGCCAGATTTGGACTTCTGTGACTCACTCGAAGGATTGTTCTGATTTTTTATCTAGATATTTGTAAGGGAATTCCTCAAGGAAATTTCGACAAGGAATTTCCTTAGAGTTGGTCCTGGGATTTTTTTAATGATGTATTCGAGAATTTTATTAGGGATTTTTGTTCCACAGATTTCTACTGGAATTTCTTTAGAATTTTATTCAAGCATTTCTCCAATGAATCTTCTGGAATAAACTCACCTATTCATTATGTCTCCAGGAATTCCTCCCGAAATTTTTTAAATCATTCCTCCAGGAATTCCTCAAAATATTGTTGAAGAAATCCCTCCTCCAAGGATTCCTGTGAATATTCATTCGTGGAATTCCCAAAGGAATTTATGCAGTCGTTATTACCAAAATTCCTCACGGACACCCTTCAGATATCCTTCCAGAGATTCCAGCTGAATTTCTTCCAGTAAAGGAATTGCTTCTGGATTTTTTTTTTTGAAATATTCTTCCAGGAATTCTTCAAGAAATAGTTAAATAATTCATTCAAAAAATTTTCCAGCTATTCGAAAAATTCTTCGAAATTTCACCAAGAATTCTTTGAAAAAACGAGCTTGCTGGTCTAGTGGCTACTGCTTCTGATTTATATGCAGAAAGTCATGGGTTCAATCCCTGGCCCGTCCCTTTCATCCTACTTTGTATCTTTCTATCCACTTTCTCTCTCTCTTCTCTACACATACAACACATGTATATTCATATGTTCATAGCCATCGCTAGAACCAGAAACGAACTGCTAAAATTCGTTTCCCTTCCTTCTAACTTTCACAGCACAGGGTATAATAACGCTTACAAGTATTCAACCAAAGCGAACTGTGCCGCTTGTCCTTCACTACACACATGCTATCACCTTACGAACATCCACAATCCATGGATCGCATCACAGACTCAACGGGGACTCCCAGATCTCCCATCCTTTCCGTCTAACAAATATCCCAGTCCGTTCTGGTTGTGGGGATGCAGAGGTGCTCTCGGTCTTTAGTAGCAACAACCAGCACACTCTAACATTCCTTTCCTTCCCAACTGACTATGAGGACGTGGCCGGCGCCGTTATTGATCAACAATGTATGAGCTTCTTAAGTTGCACTTTGAGAATAAGCGGAGTGTCCCATCCCTTATTCTTTTGGATCCCAGTGCAATTGGTACCAGCTCAGATCAATCACGGAGGAGCAACAATTAACATGTATAGTCAGATTTGATCGTTGATCGTGATCAGGGATGAGAAATGTACTGGAAAAAACGGTTACCGGCTGTACATTTGACATTTTTCCACACGAACATCACAGGCCCAGCCAAACTCAAACTGTTCGAGAAATAAATGTCATAACATTTTTTTTTCCATCAGCCTTCTTCCTCGAAACGGTTTCCCAGCGCGAGAGCGCCGGTACTCGAGCAGAACGACGACAAAAATTTCTGTCTTTCTTATTTTCGCGTTTTTCTGCGTTTCAAACCGCTTCTAGACAAACTTCTTTATATGCATCACAAAACTAGGAGTGTGCTCTAGCTATTTGTGCAAACAGATCCAAATTATTCAGAAAACAAGGGAGTTACACTCAAACCTCCATTTGGGTAGGATCCATTTAGGTAAAATCTATTTAGGTTCCTCCATTTAGGTAACATTACCAAAATAGAAATTGATTGTGTTCACCATCATTGATGACGTCAAACCCGACATAAACCTATCATTCATCTGATTTTATTTTGGCCACCTAACCCAACATAGACCTAACAGTTGTTCAATGTTGGTCCAACAGTGGCTCAAATTACGATAAAAATTGACCCGACTTTGACCCGACATTCGACATTTTTTCAGTCTGGCGGAATTTTGCAGGGTTTTTTGTGTTTCGTGCCCAGCTAGTCATTTGAATGAAAATTCACACCTGAGACCCTCCTAAACCCCCGAAAACGCCCCTGAAACCCCTCCTCTCCTGAAACTCCCTTGAAAGCTATTAGATAAAACTCTGCATGACCCCCTTTACATCTCCTATTCAAGTCACTCTCCCTATATAACCTTCTTTGCAACCTTGTACTCCATTTAGGTAATGAACTGAATCCAGTAATGGAAATGAATCCATTTAGGTAAAAATTCTATTTAGGCAGTCCCGACTCATAACCTAAATGGAGGTTTTGGTGTATTAGCAGTTGAACATATTTGACATTTTTCGCAATCACCCGCCTCGGCATGACTGCTCATAAATATTTTTGTGGGGAAGCGAAAACTATCAAGCGCCAGTTTGACTGCCGACGGCGCGGCTGCTGATAGTATTGGTGCTGCCGTTGTTTTGTTTTTATTTTACTGTCGGTATCGATGAACGGAAAAGAGAAAAAAAATATTTTTGCCATCCCTGATCGTGATCGATCGAAATTTCACCAAGAATTCTTTGGGATTTTTTAGAGATTGCTTCGGAAAGAAAGAAAGATTGCTTCGGAAAGAAAGTATATTCTTAGGAAATACTCTACAAGTGATTCTGAAATGATCCCTGATGGAAGTCACTATGTACACTAGCATCACGTGGTGGTGGAATTCGGAACTATGTTCTTCATGACCTGGAAGTACTCGTAGTCATAAACAAAATTTCCGTAGATCACACCTTCCTATCTGGCTTCATTTAATGATATAGTGCCACGTGGTGGTGTTAGTCGGAACTATGCTCTTCATTACCTGGAAGTACTCACAGTTCTGAACAACTTTGCCGAACACCGCACCTTTCTGTCTGGCTTAAATCTCGTGCTATATCCCACCAAAGTCGTACCGGAAGTAACTATGTACACTAGCGCCACGTGGTGGTTAAATTCCGAACTATGCTCTTCATGATGGAAGTACTCGGAGTCCTGAACAACTTTGTCGAAGATCGTTCCTTACTATCTGGCTTCAATCTCTTGCTATATCCCAACAAAGTCGTACCGGAAGTAACTATGTACACTAGTGGCACGTGGTGGTGAAATTCAAAACTATGCTCTTCATGCCCTGAAAGTACTCGTAGTCCTGAACAACTTTGTCGAAAATGGTACCTTCCTATCTGGCTTGAATCTTGTGATATATCTCACCACAGCCGCACCGGAAGTCACTATGTACACTAGCGCCACGTGGTGATGAAATTCTGAACTATGCTCTTCATGATCTGGAAGTACTCGTAGTCCTAAACAACTTTGCCGAAGACCACATCTTCCTATCTGGCTTCAATCTCGTGCTAAATCCCTCCAAAGTCGTACCGGAAGTAGCTATGTACACTAGCGCTACGTGGTGGTGAAATTTTGAACTATGCTCTTCATGACCTGGAAGTAATCGTAATCTTGAACAATTTTGTCGAAGATCGTACTTTCCTATATAGCTTCAATCTTGTGAATTATCTCACTAAAGTCGTACTGGAAGTAACTATGTACACTAGCGCCACATGGGGGTGAAATTCCGAAATATGTCTTTCATCACCCAATAGTACTCGTATGTAGTCCTGAACAACTTTGCCGAAGATCGCACCTTCCTATCTGGCTTCAATCTCGTGCTATATCCCACGAAAGGCATACCGGTACTAGCTATGTACAGTAGCGCCACGTGGTGGTGAAATTCGGAACTATGCTCTTCATGGCCTAGAAATACTCGTTGTCCTGAACAACTTTGCCGAAGATCGCACCTCCCTATCTGGCTTCAATCTCCTGCTCCCACAAAAGTCGTACCGGAAGTCACTATGTACACTAGTGCCACGTGGTGGTGAAAACTTGAACTATGCTCATCATGACCTAGAAGTACTCGTAGTCCTGAACAACTTTGTCGAAGATCGCATCTTCCTATCTGGCTTCAATCTCGTGATATATCCCACCAAAGCCGTACCGGAAGTCACTATGTACACTAGCGCCACGTGGTGGTGAAATTCTGAACTACGCTCTTCATGACCTGGAAGCACTCGTAGTTCTGAACAACTTTGCCGAAGATCGCATCTTCCTATCTGGCTTCAATCTCGTGCTACATCCCACCAAAGTCGTACCGGAGGTCACTAGGTACACTAGCGCCACGTGGTGGTGAAATTCTGAACTACGCTCTTCATGACTTGGAAGCACTCGTAGTTCTGAACAACTTTGCCGAAGATCGCATCTTCCCATCTGGCTTCAATCTCGTGCTATATCGCATCAAAGTCGTACCGGAAGTCACTATGTACACTAGCGCCACGTGGTGGTGAAATTCTGACCTACGCTCTTCATGACCTAGAAGCACTCGTAGTTCTGAACAACTTTGCCGAAGATCGCATCTTCCTATCTGGCTTCAATCTCGTGGTATATCCCACCAAAGCCTTACCGGAAGTCACTATGTACACTAGCGCCACGTGGTGGTGAAATTCTGAACTATGTTCTTCATGACCTGGATGTACTCATAGTCCTGAACAACTTTGCCGAAGATCGCATCTTCCTATCTGGCTTCAATCTCGTGCTATATCGCACCAAAGTCGTACCGGAAGTCACTATGTACACTAGCGCCACGTGGTGGTGAAATTCTGAACTACGCTCTTCATGACCTGGAAGCACTCGTAGTCCTGAACAACTTTGCCGAAGATCGCATCTTCCTATCTGGCTTCAATCTCGTGGTATATCCCACCAAAGCCGTACCGGAAGTCACTATGTACACTAACGCCACGTGGTGGTGAAATTCTGAACTATGCTCTTCATGACCTGGAAGTACTCGTAGTCCTGAACAACTTTGCCGAAGATCGCATCTTCCTATCTGGCTTCAATCTCGTGCTATATCCCATCAAAGTCGTACCGGAAATCACTATGTACACTAGCGCCACGTGGTGGTGACATTCCGAACTATGCTCTTCATGACCTGGAAGTACTCGTAGTCCTGAACAACTTTGCCGAAGATCGCATCTTCCTATCTGGCTTCAATGTCGTGCTATATCGCACCAAAGTCGTACCGGAAGTCACTATGTACACTAGCGCCACGTGGTGGGGAAATTCGGTACTATGCAATCCATCACCAGGAAGTGGTTGTTGTTCTGAACAACTTTGCCGAAGACAGAATGTTGCTATCTTGTCTAGGTTCCAAAAGAACTCGCTACAAAGACATGGTACTCACAACCAATCCGGGAACAAAACGGAACCGGAAGAAGTTAAAAATGTGGAACTAATGTTTTCGCCTGGTTCTCACCGGAAGCTGCATAAAATCCTAATCGGTTTTCACTACACCTCTCTAGGATAGTGTAGGATTCCGTTAACGCAAAAAGATTGAAATTTGGTTCACTAACTGCTGAGATATGAATGTGCAAACAAATTAGTTCCACGTTTTTTTGCCTGTCGGTACTTTACGTTACAAAAACCCTGTTGGTATAAGCAGTGTTAATCTAGAAAATCATTTGAAGGCGCTGAATGCATCTTTCCTCATAAATCTGTTTCGTGGACCATTGTGCATCGTCACGAAAACATAATCGTCCAATGCTAACCAGGCTGTGTTACGCAAATCACTCAGTAGGTGGCGGTAGTGAGCAAACGTCAAAAAGGAGCGAACCACAAATTATGTGTACTAACCGTTAAAATCGGTAACGATGAGAAGTGAGTAGAGTAAGACGTCTGTTTGTCTGTGGTCCTAGCTTCGCGAAAGATTAACATATCGAGCTCAAATTTGTACCAATGATACACATATAATAGGTTCACAAACAGTCAAAACTTGAGAATGTTTGATGCATTCTATGAATAGTTATAGCATGTTGAACATTTTTGTGGGAGAAAAAATAGTTGCCTATCCCAAACGTTTTGGCCACCCACTGTATATTTTCTGCTTTCACTCTTCCGAGATGTACTCACCTGTAAGGTCGTACGGCACTGAAGTGGCCAGAACATTCCGAGTCAGCGACCCGGTAAACAGACCATACTGGATGTCACTGTTCCTGTAGGCAGTCTGTTCACGCGCTTCGGAGATTATCTAACGAA
>NW_026917081.1:0-33850 GCF_035046485.1 Aedes albopictus
TGACCTTCTGCATACGAATCAGAAGCGGTAGCCACTAGACCACCAAGCCCGTATAACACTTAAATCCTCAGAAAACAAGAAGAAAAACTAAAGAAGAACATAAATTAACGACAATCTTTGAAATACGAAGCACTGAAGTGAATAAATGGATTAAATGAGTTTAAATAAAAGTGTTTTCCTATTCTCTCACATGTAAACATATTTTCAGGTGTAGTTTTTGAACGTTGATTCTAATATTGTATAAAGTTTGTGATTTTAGAATCTCGTTTCAAATCAATCATGATTTAGGAATCAACACTTGTTGCCCCGTGAAATGCTGGCAATTTCTGCCAGTTTGACTATTGTAGAAACACAAAATCGTTGATTTTTACCCACTCGTAGACAATAAACAAAATGCTTCCGATCTGTAATAGGTTTCAAACGGTATTTTACCAGGATAACTGTTCGTTAGCACGTTAACGTTGAGCTATCAGCTCTGTTACGCACTTGCGTTTTGTACTCTCGGGTAAGTGATGAGGTAGGTTTTATATGGCGATGGCAAAAATCTCCCAAATTGAGGGGAACGTGCCACTTGAGCCGACGATCTGATACCTGAGAGAGAACATTTTCCCTAAAAATACTGCTTTTCTGGATTAAAAGTTAGTTTCAACTGATTGCGGCAAACCAACCATTTTTTTCTTGATGTAGAATTGACAGGTGCATTCTATGGGGCACACCTCGATCCGGCGCATTGACAGGAAGTGCTCTTTTTGCCCCATATTCCCCCAAAAAATACTGTTTTTCTACTGTTGCCTCAATTTTCCCCTAAAAATACGGTTTATCTTGATTTTAAAATAGTTTCAACTGAATGCGGCTACCCAACCAAGTATTTCCTGATGTACAATTGACAGACGCATACTATGAGGCACATCTCGTTCTTTGTCAGTGACTTGATGTGCCCATTCCGCACTTTTTCCCCTAAAATACTGTGTAGATTAAAAAAACAGTTTCAACTTATTTCGGTTAACCAAACAAGTGCTTCCTCATGCCAAATTAACCGGTACATTTAATTACATTCACTGGGGCATAATGGTTATTCCCATTGAATGATTTAGAACGAATATTGCCTCATAAAATCCTCATAAAAGAATATAAATTGTGGGCTGGCTGCAAATAGTAGAAACTATTTTTAAACAAGAGAAGTGTTTTGGAGAATATGGGATAAAATTGCAACTTCCAGTAAATGATTCAGAACGTATTGTGCGCCGAAAATGTACTGATCAATTTAACTTGTGGAATTAAATATTGTCTACCTAGCCGCAGTTATTTTTAAATGCAGGAAAAAAGTGGAAATGGGACAAAAGGGACACTTCCAGGCCATAAAACAAAACGAAGTGTGCACCATTAAATGCACTGGTTGATTATATATTAAAAAAATTTTTTTGGTTAGTCACAATCAATTGACATAATTTTTTAATCCAGAAAATCAGTATTTTAGGGGAAAAAAGGGCAAAATTAGCACTTCCAGTCAATGACACAAAAGGAAGTATAAGAAAAAACTTGTTGTGTTTGTTGAAATTAGTTGAAATTGTTTCTCAATCAAGAAAAACAGTGTTTTAGGAGAAAAATGGGAAAAATGGGTACTTCTAGTTAATGATTCAGAACAAGTTGTGCTTCATATAATGCAGCGATCAATTTCACATAAGAAAAAAAATTGATTGGTTAACCGCAATTAGTTAGAACTAACTTTCTTAACCCAGAAAAACAGTATTTTAGGGGAAAATGGGGCAATACGGACAATTTCAGTCTATCGCATAGAGCGAGGTGTGTCCCATAGTATGCACTGGGTCAATTCTACATCAGGAAAAAAATATTGGTTAGCTGCAATCAATTGGAACAATTTTTTTGTTTTTTTTTTATCTGTATTAACCTTTACGTACCCGACCCCGACAACTCATTTTCAAAATGATGGCATTTCGTCAATTTTCATCCGATTTTTTTGAAGTCGCCCTCAATCGATCATAAATTGGTGCAAGTTTATTATACTCAAGGGGCCATGTAATAACCGGAACCATTACGGAGATATTCCGGATTATACTGGGGTCAGGGGGTGGGGGAGGAGTCCGTTTTTCCGAATGGCTAAAAGTGATTATTGCGTATGTTATGGTGTTTGAGAGGCTCCCGCGTTACCTCTTCCAGGTGTTCCGGAGCGGCCATTTCAGTTGATACATACTTCAGTCAATTTTTTCTTCCCCATTCTCTCGAAATCATGAAGATTGATACGTCGCACGGCATGTTTAGGTTGAAAACCGGAAGTGTCACCAATGAGGCCCCGCGGAACCTGTCACGGGAATCCGGATGGGTCATTCAAATCTGGTTATCGCAGTTGTGTTTAACTGTTCGAAACAAAAATTCCGCAGAAAATCGATGGTTCAAACACAATAAAACATGAAATAATCACTTCTAGCCATTTTGGCAGCCCCCTAAATTCATCTTGGGACCTTCGCTTTACTTCCCTTCCGAAGGAAGAACTCACATTTTGTGAGTTTGTCCGGAGTAGGATTCGATCCCAGGTCCTCGGCATGACAGTCACGTGCTTTAACCATCACACCAGGTCCGCTCCACATTGAAACTATTTTTTAATGCAGAAAAACCGTATTTTAGGGGAAAATGGAGCAAAATGGGCACCACCACCCAACGAGAGGTGCACCACAAAGTCTGCGCCAGTTAATTCTACATCAGGTAAAAATTGGTTTGTTAGCCGCAATCTTGAAACTATTCTTTAATTCAGAAATACTTTGTTTTTAGGAGAAAATGGGGCAAAATGGAATGAAACTATCACAAATCGATTCCTTGATTTTTTTTTTTCCATTTTGTGATATTTCGGCAAGATGATTGGATATTTCACTCCCAAGGGTAGGTACGGAGAGAGCAGCACCAATCATGCTACATGTTTATTCTTCTCGATTCGCTGCTGCCCCTTCTCAGGATTCTTCTTGTTGAACTCCAGCACACAGTACTCGTCGGGGAATGTTTCATGCTGTCGCCAAAAGTTTTCAACCTTCAGTAACTCCTCGCTGGTCGGAACAACTTCACCGCGCGTAGTAAATACGCCGTCATGCGTAACAGGCGATCAATGATATGCTGCGGTATTTTTAGATTATGCTGAAATCTGGTACGTAGCTCCTCATCAGTCGTCCATTGCTTCACCGGCTGCTTTGGCCATTCGTGCTTCGGCAAAAAGAGATAATCCGGACCCGTGTACCAGCGACTACTTGCACTGAAGCTAGGTCCGACTCCTCACTTCGTGGCATCGTTCGCAACGTTCTGTATCGATGGAACGTAGTGCCACTCATCGACGGTAGATAAATTCAGTATCACGCCGACACGAAAACTCACGCGAACCCACGAGAGAGATGTTATGGAATCTGTCCTCGTACCGCTTTTCTATAAGCAGATTCAAGGCAGTGCAGATGTTGTTCAGCAACCGGCTGTCTAACAGGTCAGCTTGTAGCTCTAAGCGGAGAATGGAGAGCAGTCCCAGTCTGTGTCAGATCACCAAATGTGCTGCATGCCTTGCATGATGGCGATAAACCCGTAAAAGTCAAACAGAGCGACATAACGAGCCTCAACACTTGCCATTTTGTGGTGGTGTCTGCTTCTACCAGAAGCTTCGTGAGAACATCTTTCGGTGTATTTACTTATTTATTTATTTATTGTAGTCAATCAGAAGTATACCGCTTGTTACATTTAAATCCTAAGCTTTATTCTAAATACTTTTGGTATCAATGGTGAATCATTGATGGTGAACATTGTGGTACCTTGTGGTATGCACATAATAACTTATTGTATTACTCTATTACGTTTAGCGTGTATGTTTACATAGAGTATCTGTCATATGTGGAGATGTTGTTATTGTTGTCTGGAGTGTGAATCATTGTATGTAATATTGAAGTATCGGTAATAAAGTGTATACAAATAATGAACACAGTTGTTGAATAATCATTACAGAGAAAGATTCTCACATTGGCGACGAGAACAGTGAACAGTGCATGTGAAATTAGTTTAATTTCGGTTCGGGAAGTGTTGTCTTTGGGAAAAGAAAGAGATGAGTGGTGTGTGTGGTGCATGCAGAGTGGTGATGACCTCCAGGTGATGACTTGTGATTGAATTTCAACATTGGAATCAAAAAGGTAAATATTGTGTACTAACTGTTCAATATGAATCAAACAATCTATTTGTACCTTCGACTAATGACAATGATCAACCTGTGAGAGATTTTGATGGTGATCGGTATTGTTTAGTTCAAATCGATGACAATCACTATTGTCAGATAAAGAAATAAAGATCTGTGAAGAAAATCTAAGTTTTGTTGATTGTGGTATTGATACTCGTTGAATGGGGTTGTAGTCCTAAATCTAGACTTAAATGCTGAATGATGCATGAAGTATTGATTTGTTAACCGGATGGCCGAGGAAGGCGTAGAGGTGAAACAATATTTTGAAATCAAATTTTGCCGTTGCTGTTAAAAGCCAGTGAAGGCGATGAAAGCCAATGAAGGCGATAAAAGCTAATGAAGGTGACATTCTTGAAATAGCCGTAAAAGGCGGAAAGGATTACAGATAGAAAAGCCGTTGATGGCGGAAAGACTTTTCGAAAGCAGGAAAAATGTTATAGGCAGAAGAGCCGACTAAGGCGAAAAACTGTCGATGGCGGAAAGATCCGTCGGAGAGTGAAAAGCTGTTGAAGGCGGAAAAAGCCGTTTAAGGTGGAAATGCCGTTGAAGGCGGTAAGACCTGCAAGGCAGATATAGTCGATTCTTTGTAGAGCCGTATAAGGCGAATTGTGTTATTAAAAATTAAAGTACTAAAAACGCAACAGTGTCGTAAATTTCGTAAGAAACAGATTACCAGCCAACGCAGATTTAAGGGCTGTTTGCAGATCAGACGGAATTTCTCGGCCTATCTTGATGCATGGGAAATTCCTTGGCTGAATCGCTCAAGAAACCGTTTTTTCTTCGATCGCAGTACGCAGTTGCGAAGAAATGACAGTTCAAATGGCAGTCACCATAGAAAGTTTTTGCCAGGAATCGTTCTGGAAGTTTCTTGAGCAATTTCTCTTGAACTCCAATCTGGGCTTTATAGTTAAATTGAACCATTAAATATGAAATTTCACACCAATTAAGTGGCAGCTGAGAAGGCGAAAGACAAAACTAAACTTTAGGCTGAGCGTAACTAGAAAAACAGGAACGAATAGTATTTGAATATGTTCCAAATGCGAATATAACTGAGCAGATACTGAGATTGTTGTGGACCCACCTCAGGTGATATATATTGAAGTTATCATTGCTCAGTAAAGTATAATAAGTCTACGAGACGTAAAAAGGGTTGGCTCTTGAAACCAAATTAACATGGACATGATTTAACTAATGCTTTGACCTCTCTTACAAGACTAAAAATGTAACTTCAAGAAAATAACATCAATGTGTGAGAACAATTAAACTGTCTTGGTAGTTTGCAAGATTGGAAGTCAAAATGACAGTTAAAGCATTCGTTGAAGCTAGACGACATATTCAGAGCAGTTGCTAACCACTAACCTGTTAAGTATCATGCTAATCAAATGGCTAGTTGAATTGGATATTTAAAAAAAATCGAATAATAAAAAATGAAACTTTTCGGCTTAACTAGAATTCTCTCATGAATTCGAGTAAAAAGCGCTTTATAACCTATTGAATGCCACTAAATGTTTACGCGATTGAAGTACGGTGAGTTCTTGAGTAATCACTTCTGAAGTCTTTGAATATAAAATGTATCGGGTGTGGTCAGGAGGGGCATTTTGACTTATGATTGCCTAACACTGGATATGGTGCCATTTTTGCTAATGAGTGGGTCATCTTGTCAAGAACTGTGGAACAAGTTAGAGAACAAGGTACAGCAGTACGCTCAACAACAAATTCTGCACAATAATTTTCTTAGATGAAGAGACAAATTTTGATCAGTTAAAGAAGTATTGAAATTATTATTGAGGAGAATAACGTACAGTATATCAAAAGCACAAGATATTGGAATAATAAAAGATAATCATTTCTGTAACTACAGGAATAGATATATCTAATGAAAGCTTGATTATGAGGTTTGTTTTTCAGTTGAGCTTATTAATGCAAACAAGTACCATTTATGTACTAACATGTTACCTTGTTTGAATTTTTAGATTTCATACACTGAAAAAACTGCAAATATTGTATGCATGTGTCGCACGCATAGATTTTTGCAATTTGTCATAGATAACCCTTTTCATGTGTAGATACACATAGTTTATATAAGGTCCATCGATTTTATGTGTGATCCAGCGTGGAAAACGAGTATGTGTGTAAAAATAAAATTTATATATCAAATCCAAGGATTTTTAACAATAAAATGTGTGTACATGTATAAGTGATATTTGTGTTAATAAGTTCATTGAAAATTTGAATAAAAACGTGCTTTAAATTGTTTCAGTACATAGAAATGAATCGTAGAGGCAAGCGTAAGGGCCATCATGACACAGACAATCATGGTCAGTGTGCACTACGTCAGACTTGTAAGCGTTAACAAAAAAAAATGAGGATGTATTTCATCGAAAAAATGTGAAATAAGCAGGGATGGGAACACTCACTTTCAAAGAGTTACACTCACTTGCTATTTTCTCAGCTCAGAAGCATGCAATCAAGAAACGATGTATGGACGACTTTTGCATTATGGTTTTGTCTAAAACTTTGCTGAATAGAGTAGGGGTCGCACACGCATACCAAAGTCGTGACAGAGTTGTAAAAGCGACTCTCCACGAGGTGAGTGTAATTTACATTCACCTCGTGGAGAGTTGCTTTTGCAGCTCTCTCACGACTTCGGTATGCGTGTGCGACCCCTACCTTATTCGGTAAAGTTTTAGACAAAACCGCAATGCAAAAATCGTCCATACATCGTTTCTTGATTGCACGCTTCTGAGCTGTGAAAATATCAAGTGAGTGTAACTCTTTGCAAGTGAGTGTTCCCATCCTTGGAAATAAGTGATATGATAGACAGATGATTGGGCTTTGCAATAATGCAGAATATTCTAGTCCGATCCAACGAACTGAGAATATTATCAATATGATGAGCATATGTAGAAAATCAGAGTTACTTAAAGATAAAAAGTTCTAAATTTTGACGGTACATTGAATGCGAATAATTTGGAAAAGGCTTGTCTAAATGGCTTCGTTAGGTATCTAGAGTGACCCAAGCAACACACATGTTATAATAGAGTTACGACAGCGCAAGTTTTGGTTGTATAGAAGTTTATTTTACGTAATTCTAACATTGTGTTGAAATAACGTAAAATAAACTTCTATACAACCAAAACTTGCGCTGTCGTAACTTTTATATAACATGTGTGTTACTTGGGGAGAACATAACATGTTGAGGGGCTTTTGCAATATTTTGGAGGTACACCATTAAAATAAGTCCTACAGTTTAGAACCCAAAAGAGCGACATCAAAGGAACAAATTTTTGGTTTTGTAATGTTAAAATAGGTTTGATTGAGCACGAATCACCAGTTAATGCGGGAAATGTAAACATATGCATCGTAGAATGTAAACCTATTGAACGACCAAACCGTAAAAATAAATTCATTCAACTCACTCAAAGTGCAAATTTTCGGTAATACCAATCCGTGTGAGCAATTATAAATTTTCAAATAACTCAACGTACATATGTACAGATGGGTAAATTATTGGTTAAATTGGGAAAAAATCCACAGCTCAGGTGAGATTTGAACTCACGACCCTTATTCGCTAGACAAGTGCTTGACCAACTAAGCTACCGAGCCAATTATTGACCCGGCAACCTAGTTGTCATAAGGTTCAATTCTAATCTCATCGATCTATATCATCTTCCTCTAAACCGCAAATATAACCATCTCTGTTGTACATATGTACGAAGAGCGAAAGCGATTTGTTTATTGTTTGAAACTGTTTGCCTATCGTACAAGCAACGCTTCCTCAATCACTTGTAGAGGAAGAACAATGCTACCTGGAAGGCGATCAAACGCGTCGTTCGCATTCTGTTTGATACGACGGGTAACTACGTAGAGTACAAGTGGTTGAGGAAGCGTTGCCTGTACGATAGGCAAACAGTTTCAAACAATAAACAAATCGCTTTCGCTCTTCGTACATATGTACAACAGAGATGGTTATATTTGCGGTTTAGGGGAAGATGATATAGATCGATGAGATTAGAATTGAACCTTATGACAACTAAGTTGTCGGGTCATTAATTGGCTCGGTAGCTTAGTTGGTAAAGCACTTGTCTAGCGAATAAGGGTCGTGAGTTCAAATCTCACCTGAGCTGTGGATTTTTTCCCAATTTAACCAATAATTTACCCATCTGTACATATGTTCGTTGAGTTATTTGAAATTTCATAAAAACTCATTCAGTTTGAAAGGTAAAATGGTAAATCATGAGAATTCCGAAATTATCGGAAACATGATTCCTATAAACGTGGACATCTATTTATTTTGTTATCTGGAGAAAATTGCTTTGTATATAATAATTGGCTACTATCATTACGTTTTCGGTTGGAAGCCGAAGTGACTGGCGGTGCGAAAATTGATGTTTAACCTACTTATAAACATAGCAACTCGATTTAGATTAGTGCTAATTTCAGCGCTTAAGTAGCTTAATGATGCGCAATACCAGCAACCGGTTCATATTTACGTCACAACTGCAGCTAAAACTAGTATTACAAATATTGCTTTGGACAAGTGACGTTTTTCAAAATCGTGATTTGATTTAAAAAAAAGTATCAATCCCTTCGATATTTAGAAAACAAAATCTGTAAAGCCAAACTTCTGAATATATTCTGAACAAGAAACGAGTTCCAGCGAAGTTCGCTAAAAAACATAAAATGAAATAGTGTTTGTATGACACTTGGACACTTTGGATCGAAAACGAGTTAATGGATATTGATATTTTTTCCACTGGAACATTCGTGCAGTGTTCCGACATATTAGTAAAAAAAATGTCTGAATAATAATCTGAAGATACATACCTTTTGTATGAGATTCTTCTATGAAAGGACATGTCAAAAAAAAAATCAGTGGGCAGTATACAATGTTTGCATGCTAGCTGTCATTGAAAACATTTGAGAAGAGTAAAGCAATTCAATTAATTCATCAGCAAAGGTAATATTTAGCTTGACACTCAGTATTAAAAATATTTTGGGATTTGGGAAAATACTTGGGTCAAAATAATATTTCTTTTTAGGTACAACCCAGGGTACAACCATAAGTAACGGCCAAGTAATTCACCAAAATTTCGAGCAGAGATGGATGACCAAATGGATGACTGTACTACTAATTCTGATGTGAGACTGAAGCGAGACGTTCATAAACTGAGGAGACTATAAGCGAAAACGACGTGGAGTGACCTTGCTGCGGATCTGGAGAAAAAACGAGATGTGGTACCTTGTGGTATGCACATAATCAATTATTGTTTTACTCTATTACGTTTAGCGTGTATGTTTACATTGATTATCTGTCATATGTGGAGATGTTGTTATTGTTGTCTGGAGTGTGAATCATTGTATGTAATATTGAAGTATCGGTAATAAAGTGTATACAAATAATGAACACAGTTGTTGAATAATCATTAAAGAGAAAGATTCTCACAAACATCATTGATTTCTCTTTCACGTTCTCGGACTCCCCCAGACAGGCCCGGATTAAGGATTGTGGGGGCCCGGGGCCCGACCGGATGTGCAGGCCCCTCGGAGAGATGACCAAAAATGTTTTTCCTTATTTTCGAACAGTACTTGAGCAATATGAAAAATAAAGCTAATGTTAGCAACCAAAAATGGTTTTTGTGGGGGCCCCTAAAATGTGGGGGCCCGGGCCCCCCCCGCCCCCCCCTTAGATCCGGCCCTGCCCCCAGACGTTGTATCACTTAAGCCGAGTTTGCGTAGAAGTTCCCAATGTCGAAACCACCTTGAGCGTGAACGAACTTTACGTCTTCCACCAATCAGACCGCTTCGTCGATCGTTCTACACTACCGCCATGGTAGTCATCGACGTAGGGGAACAGAGCCCAAAATGCCAAGATGGGGTAAAATGGCCCAACTCATAAAATCATTCCTGAATTGGACTTGATCATTAGTATTGGTGAATGGTATCAAGATACGTTTGCATCGCACATTCTTCTAGAAGCTAGGCCACGAAACCCACGAAAAATCGTTTGATTTCCCAATGAAAACTGGCAACTTCCGGTTTTTCGTGCTTGCAATTAAGGTTTTCTGGTGATTTTATTAGCAGCCAAGTGTTTCCAACGAGATTGAGGCACGCATGGAGACGCATGGTTGTTGATGTCTACGCTTTTCATGTTAGGGGTCATTCAAATATTACGACCATCGTTTTGCGGGGAGTGGGGTAACACTCCATTTATTGAGTATACGAAAAAGCGGGACAGAGAGGGGAAAAGGAGTCGGAAATGCCCGAAAACTGATGGACGTAATTTTTGAATGTTTTCATGAAGTGGCATCTTACCCCACGGCAGATGGTCGTTTTGCACCACTTCCGTTTTACGAATCAGTTTTTAAAGCCGCTAAAAATCGATGAAAATACAATAATTTAGTGAATATTTTTGCTGAAGTATCGAGCAAATATTGTCTAGTTGCTGTTACCACTTTGAAAGCCTAACAAATGAGACTAATTATCATTGAAAACGATGAAAGTTTGAAAAATGGAATTTTACCCCACTTGACCCTAATGGGCAATGACGATCGCCTCTTTAGCTTTTGGGAACTGCGATGCGAATTTCTGGGCGTTGATGTTTCTGACGAATTATGCCGAGAACGGCGAACACGTCGCCCCAAACGTTGCCATTGCAGCGACTGCTTGCCTTGAGAGATGATTCAAACTTGGCAGATTTTTTTTTCAATTTCTTTTTATTCGTGAATTTTAACTAAAGCTTATTCTTCATACTTGGTGGTACATTACTCGTAGGAACTGGGACCATTTGAGCAGGGGGGCCTATTTTGGGCACTTCTTGCTATAACTCAGTCAATTTAAATCCGCTTGACTTCAATTTTTGATCATAGCTAGATACTGTACGTATCTGATCGTGTTACAAACATCAAGGCAATCGGCTAAAAATTGACTGAGTTATAGCAGCAAGTGCCCAAAATAGGTCCCCCTGCCCAAATGGTCCCAGACCCTATGTCTCCACACACGGAAATCGATGCTGACTGTAGCAGAACTGTGAAAAGTGGCGTGAACATGCCTGGTCCTTTGATGATCATGTTGTTGGCCTGCATATGTACATGCAAATTGGTCATTGGCAGAGGAAACTCTCAGTTAAAATTGTGGGAGTGCTCATAGAACACTGAGGGGAGAAGCAGCCTTTTTCCTAGCGGGGACATTACGCCGCATAAAGAAGAGGAGGTCGTTGAGCGAAACGCCATTGCCCCGAGCTGCAGCGTCCCAAATCAGACGGATTTTATCCAGCTTCTTCGGGTTCCGAGCGTCAGGTACCACACACAATCCGGATATGTTGTCTCAACTTCTTCTTGTGTTATTCGGTGGGCGTATCCTTTTGACTGGCCGGACTGCAAGCAACATTGGGGACCCAAGTAACATTTTGATAACCAATCAGTCTTGTAGAGGATTTGAGAACCGTCATAAAACCTAATATCTTTTATTGTGGTTTTAATGACGGTCCTGAGAACCTCTTCTAGTCTATTTGACTAGAAAGTGTTACTTGGGGAAGATCGGATAACCAACCCCAGTAAGAACTTTGGTCGTAGGCTGACAGGAAACCTGCAACAGGGCATGTTAGAGGCAGCTGATCGACGTCCGAGTTCCAGGGAAGGACTCTAAGCTTAACTGTACACTATGGTCCTCCGGAAAGTAGTGGGTTGTTGTGCAGCCCAGCGAGCCAGCCGTGAAAAAAGCATTTCAACGGAAAATCAGCAACAGAATAATACTAACCGAGTCCAGCGGCATCGACCTCAGCGAACAAAAAAGACTTGCGACTGAAAACTCGGCAGGTATCTGCCGATCTATCAACTTCATTGGGAGCACCCGCATACTCGCCGATGTACTGAAGGACCGCGGATTCAGCTTCGTATCGCCGCAGGAGGTGTGTTGGACAGCATCAACGATGCGAACGTTAACAGGTAGTTATACCATCTACCAGAGCTGCGGAAACACACACGAGCTGAGAACAGCTTTCATCGTGTTGGGCAATATGCAGGGGCGCGTGATCGGTTGGTGCCCGATCAACGAAAGAATGTGTAAGATGAGGGTCAAGGGTTGGTTCTTCAATTTCAGCATAATAAACGTGCACAGCCCACACTTCAGAAGCACTGATGATTACAAGGACGGATTCTACGCGCAGCTCGAACTCGAGATAGCTGCCCAAAACACGACATCAAGAGTATCATAGAAGACTTAGACGCTCTGGACCTATTGTGGCGTTATCAGTGATTCTGACCACTACTTGGTGATGGTAAAAATGCGTCAAAAACTCTTTGTGATTAACAACGTACGGTACCGCCTCGGTATATTCTGTAGCGACCGAAGCAACCGGATGACGCCACCGCATAAGCGCGGAATCTTGAGGCAGTGTTGTCGGACGAAGGTGAGCTGAATGAAGCCCCGCTCGAGGACTACTGGAGTACGATATAGAAGCCATCAACAATGCAGAGCTGAGACATGTGGAACGGAGCAGAAGGAACGATTGGTTCGACGATGAGTGTAGAGAGTTTTGGGCAGAGAAGAACGCAGCGAGGGCGGTCAAGCTGCAGCCCGGCAGAACGTAGAGCGATAAAAACTAACGCGGGACCCGCCCGTTCCGGGAGATAAAGCGGAATGCAAACAAATGGAACTGCTATGCTGTGAAATGACTACGTCAGTACAATAGGCAGCAACAACAAGCCAATTCCAACGTTGAGGGAAGTTAAAGCTCTCAGTACACGCTTTGCCAAGTGTGCAAATTTTTCCCCACGAATATTTCAACAGCAAAGCATATGCTTACCATTACAGATGTTTTGTCAATCTTGAGACCGGTGTTGAACTGATGGTATATGCGTGCGGAAAATTGGCAAAACGTGTACTGAGAGCTTAAGGAAGCTATCCAGCAGCTCAAGAACAATAAGTCAGTTGGTAAGGATGGTATCAGAGCTGAACGCATCAAGATGGGCCCGAAAAAGCTGGCCACCTGATCTACAAGAAAAATGACAAGTTGGAGAGTGAGAACTTGCGAGCGATCATAATTTTGAATGCCGCCTACAAAGTGATATCCCAGACCATCTTCCGTCGTCTTTCATCCAAAGTAAATGAGTTTGTAGGAAGTTATCAAGCCGGCTTCGTTGACGGCCGTTTGATAAAGGACCAGATCCTCCAAAAAATGCCGTGAATACCAGGTCCCACCAGGCTTATTTTTGAACTGTCATATCTCGGAAACCAGTGAACCGAATTGAATGAAGTTTTTAACGTTTATCAACAATGTATTGATACTTGATACGATGTTATAAAATATAATATTTTTTCGTGATGAATAACGTTATACCGGTTTGACAATTTCACCCATATAGAGGAAAATAAGTGAAATTTACAACACTACACAAAAATTTCTGAATGTGTTCTTACTTTAACCTTAATGAACTCTAATATACCTTATTAAACATATCCTGCGAACAGAAGTAAACAATCTGAACCAATCGAGCTCAAATTTATACCAATGATGCACATATAATAGGTTGACAAACAGTCAAAATTTGAGAATTTTTGATGCACTCTATGAAAAGTTACAGCATGTTGAACTTTTGTGAGAGAGAAAAAAAAGTTGCCTATCCCAAATTTTTTGCCACCCCTTGTATGTTGGATGTTGATGACTCATCATTTCGGAGCGCTTCACACACAGGAATCGCTAATTTTAAATTTCCGGTTTAGCTTATTTACTCAGTACATCATATTTTAGTTAATATAGCAATGTTACACGGTGTCAAAATTTCGGTTATTATCGAACTTTCATGTACCTCGGATTTTTCTTCATAGAATGTTAGAATTTCGGCTAAAATTTATAAATGCAAAATTTGAAAATATTCTATCGGGGAAAATTTGAGTTAGATGAGTTTTTGGGTATTTTCCACACTAAAAATCAATAATTACTATTTTAGCCCAAAAAACGTCCCATACAAAATGTATGGACAAATTTTCGCCGATGAAATATTTTCTAGTTTTCCGATTATGAATATATAGCCGAAATACTATTCATTTTCGAAGAAAAATCCGAGGTACATGAATGTTCGATAATAATCGAAATTTTGACACCGTGTGTTACTTTCCGTAAATCGTATTCGGAGTTGGCAGCACCCTCTCAGATTACAATGAAACTTTCTGGGTATGTACACCAAGACTAGATAAGCCACTTTGCATACTTAGTTTCTTCAAAATTTATCTGGACTGACTTTTGAAAAGGGCTAAACTTTTTTTATGGATTTTTTAAAAATGTTTTTAATCAAAAAATGACTACTCCTACAAAAAAGTGTTGTATGGGTGATTATCACAAAATAAGTCAAATTTTAAGAAAAAAATACTGAAAAAAATCCAAAATGAGCCCTACACTGAAAAAAATCATTTCTAAAAATTCAAAGTTGATTTTAAAAAAAAACACCATTTTTGATTTTGATGAAATTTTGTCTCAAGACAGGTAATTATGTTCCCTACCAACCGTCCATACATCACAAGATGGGCACTTTTAAGGAAAAAAAGTTTTTCTAACAAAAACTTTTTCATGTCCAAATTATTATTTTTTCAGTGTCTTTTTTTAAAAACAAACTAAACCAGTGAAGGTTATCTAGTAATCTCAAAATGCAATGAAACTTATTGTGTCATATGCGACAATGCAGCAGCACTCTAGAAGTACGAAACAATATACAATTAGAACACGCATTTCATACGTGCTGCTGTAATTTCTACCCAAACGTGTCTACCCCATGTTCTTACCTAATATAAGGTAAGGCTATTTATTAGATTCGAACTACCTAATCGAAAAAAAAAACAAATCTAGAGTTGTACCTAAAGCAAATATGAACAAAACAAGAAAATGAATCGGTATCATTCATCGTGTTACTTCTTCATGAAAATGTAAATTTAATGTTCAACAGTATAAGAATTGTGTCACAAGATGAAATAATACAAAAAATGCTTTGCGATATTTCCACCAGAACAGATAATTGCTTTTTCCGTGCTTGTGAAAAGTGTGCTTGTAATGAACACATTGAAGAGGAACTTACATTGATATTAGAATCAAATGACAAAGAAGAGATTATATTTCAGCAGTGGTTGAATACTGATCGCTGTAATTTAGAAACGATTATTAAACCTGTTGATGAATTTGTTCCGTATCTTGTTGATAAAATTGACAAACTTATAACACACGACTTTATTCATAAACAACAATCATCATTTCTCAGAAATAAAAAAGATACATTAAAGGATGATGAAATTCTTGCGATTTGTGATTTCTCTGAAAACTATTCATTCATAATTCAAAACGCTGCTCAAGGATATCATTGGAACAACTCGCAAGCAACAATACACCCATTTGAAATTTACTATATGAAAGATAATAAACTTGTAAATGTTAGCTTCATTATCATATCGGAAGTAATGGCTCACGATACAGTTGCGGTCCAGTTGTTCATCTCAAAAATGATAGATTTTATGAAACAATTAACGAACTTTTCTAAAATTTATTTTATGTCTGATGGGGCAGCATCACAATACAAAAATAAGAAGAACTTTGCTAGTCTATGTAGATTCCAGTCAAAGCATGCAATAAGAGCAGAATGGCATTTTTTTTGCAACGTCCCACGGTAAAGGTCCATGTGATGCTATTGGTGGCACTCTCAAGCGAATGGAAAAGAGAGCAAGTCTTGCTCGAGATTATGGAAATACCATAACAACTCCACGAGAGTTATATAACTGGGCAGTTGTACAGACAGATAAAAATATAACTAAATTAAATTGCTGTTACGTATCCACTGAACAGTACATTAAAATGTCAGAAGATCTCGAAGAAATATATAATACCGCCAAAACAATACCAGGCACTCAGAAATTCCATAGTTTTTTGCCTATTCCTGGCGACAAAGTAAAGGCAAACAGGTATTCTAATTCAGAAGATGAACCAAAAATATTTAGTATGATAGCATAGCATAGCATAGCATAGCATAGCCGACCGTACACATCCTGGGGTGGCTGTCGATAGAGTCGTTTAATGCGCCAGACAAGTTGCCTGGGACTTGACAAACTTTTCATTTAACTAACTCTCGACACCTGGCCAGGTCCTTACGATCAGCGGGGATGGGGAGGAAATGTTGATTAGATATCTACTCAGAATATGTCCAAGAACTTGGGCCACTTCATAGATATCTGGAGTTGGATGTGGATGGGGTTTAGTGGGATGCTTTCCTTGGCGAAAAAGCGAATGACAAATTGTTATTAATTAAGTTTAATCATTTACCTGGTTACCGCTGAAAAAGTAAACATTAGTAGATATAATTATTTAATTAAAGGATGATTACGGTACGATTGAATAATTCAATTCAACTGAATACTTTTGAAAAATAGTTGATCATTGTGGGAAATCGCTCCGCAGCTTCCGAGTGAGAGCTCCACAGCATGTCACACGATCGTCAGCCACGTACGTTTGGTCCGGTGTCCAGCCAAAGAAAAAGCGCCATGCGACCAGAACTGAATTCCGTACTGATAGCACCTACGATCACTTAATACCACGGTGGCTCACATTAGCCGCCCCAAAACTGAGACCGACCGCGATCCGACAATCGATATGGACACACGCGAAACAACGATGATTGCCGCAATGCAACCGTTGCGGACCGAGTAACCTTTTCCACTCGTTTGCAATCACCATACCTATAAAGATATTTGGGCGAAACACTCGGCTTCACCACGTCTAACACACTCCGAAACATTCTACTTCCATTTAATCTATAATCCGGGTGGCGTAGGGCCAGCCGGATCATCAGCCAAATCGTGAAAATTGGCTCACACATTTAACACCACCAAAAATATTTAGTATGATCGGAAAAAAATAGAAAAGAACATGTTTGAAATTGGCTCTAAGACACATATATATATATTTGAAAAATTCATAATTATAAATAATTGTATATTTAAAAGTGCACTTCAATACATATTGCGATCAAACATTACATTTCCTAAGAAAATACATTTGTAATATTTTGAAGTTTTTTATGTATAGGAAAACCCTTCCAAATGATTGAATAAATAACACAAAATCTCCTAGAAAATTTAGTTTCATTGGATTCTGGGATTGTTATGGCCTTCACTGGTTTTATTGTTGATAACAAAATACACTGAAAAAAAAAAATCATTCGAACAAGAAAAAGTTTTTGTTAGAAAAACTTTTTTTCCTTAAAAGTGCCCATCTTGTGATGTATGGACGGTTGGTAGGGAACATAATTACCTGTCTTGAGACAAAATTTCATCAAAATCAAAAATGGTGTTTTTTTTTAAATCAACTTTGAATTTTTAGAAATGATTTTTTTCAGTGTAGGGCTCATTTTGGATTTTTTTCAGTATTTTTTTCTTAAAATTTGACTTATTTTGTGATAATCACCCATACAACACTTTTTTGTAGGAGTAGTCATTTTTTGATTAAAAACATTTTTAAAAAATCCATAAAAAAAGTTTAGCCCTTTTCAAAAGTCAGTCGAGAAAAAAAATTAGAAAAATGAGTATGCAAAGTGGCTTATCTGGGCAAGGTCTACACACCAAGAAAGTTTCGTTGTAATCTGAGAGGGTGCTGCCAACATTTGTTCGAGTTGGCGCGAAATCCGTCATTAGCTTACAACTGCATTTTATCGAACGTAGCTAAAAAATGTAGATTAAAAATTATTGTGTCAATTCACTATTAAGGTCTGAGGTCACGCTTCTCACGAGAGAGAGGATTTCATGGGTTTTTGGTATATTCTGCGTAATTTGTCGAATATGAGGTCGAATATCGCAATTTCCTCATGTGCAATTATTCTTCAGGTATCCCAGAGTCTTCTGTAAAAATTTCATGATTTTAGGATATCCCAAATTTGAATACCGTGGTCAAGAGCGATCAAATCTACAGACAAAAAGTAGATGGTTGTGCACTTTACTTGCAAATTTGATACACAAAAAAGTCATGTATCCTCAATAGCCCATGTGCAAATACTATTATAAGTTCATAGATGCTGTAAACGTAAAAAAAGTACATGTTACAGCATAAAACTTTGTAAACCGTGCTTTTTTAGAAAATGCAATTTTGGTAAAATCATTCAAATTTACTCAAATTTGAGAGGAGCCAATCTCCCATTTTCTCTCATCCAGATAAAGAGAAAGAGCATAGCGGGTAGCGCAAGGATTCAGGGTTACCAAAAATGTCTTGTGGTGGTAGGATACATTACCAACTAATTGAAATTATGTCACATACTGAAAACGCTGTTGTTTATAGTATAAAAATGGTTCATATCACAAGTGCAAGTAGCAGTGAAATAAAATGAAAATATAGCAAAAGACGTATGCACACATTTATCATTTTATTTCAATCATTCACCCTGTGAGGAAATTAGAAGAGTCGGGGCATTGTTGGCAACCCTATGCGGTTTACTTTCGCTCTCCATCGTTGGCTCTGTATTTACGACTGCGGTGCGTTTAGTTGTTCACCTCTAAGGTGCTCGAATCCAAACAGATAAAATATTTTTTTTTCATTTATTATCAAATTTGTAACAAAAAACTTTAACCGTTTTTCAATTTTTCTTTTTTATTCCTGTTTTGCTTATAAACCAAATGAAAAACAATAACATCAATGCAATGGTAGAAACAGCAGAGCGAAAAAAAAACTATTATGAACACAATCATTTATATCATATTCATTGTTGGATAATTTAGTAAACTTACAGATATTCTCAAAAGTTGAGTATTTCAGGGAAACAAGTATCATTTCGGCACCAACATTTCAAAAGGGCGTAACTGCATTTACAACCAATGCCTGCTCTCAAAGCTGTGGAGCGTATCCCATCCCTCTTGAGCAATCCACTAGCACAAATAGAAAGATAAAATCCTCCTCTTTCGATTAATGGAGGTGAATTGCGTGTGATGAATGAAATACGACCCACAGCTCTGTGAGAAGGCATTGGTTGCAAAAGCAGTTATGCCCTTTTGAAATGTTGGTGCCGATTTGATAGTGCATGGTTACTCTGCTAAAATATTGATGAGATGTTTTATTTCTTCTTCTTCTTCTTTTTTGAGTATTGTTCTCACTAAGACGAAGCCTGCTGCTCAGCTTGCTGTTCTGTGAATCAAGGCACGTGTTCCCACGTTTGATTTTTGTGCCATGCCATTGAAAAGAGTTAATTTTCTGTAAATGCGACACTACTCAAACGTCATTTTAGTGGGCTTTTGCATCCATGAGCTCTTCCATAGTTATAAATTTTGACTTTTCTCTTCCAATGACCATTCTGTACTTTTATATCGTGTTGTAGGCCCGACGATAACACTAAGCACATGAAAGTAGAGGCAATTCCCATGTTAAATAGTTTATGAATCGTTAGGAGATCATACCCGCCATTTTCGACATTTAAAATTACTAGGAATTCCATGTCCAAATCTGGGTGCGCTTTGGTAATTTGAGGATTTTCGAATAGTATAAATAATTATTCTACATTCTTAGGAATATAAGGAACTTTTTTGCCCATGAGAAAGAATTTTTCAATTGATATTTTCTTACTGAAAAATAAAAATACAAATCTCCATTATTTTATGGAAAATTCGCTCAAATTTAAGCAGATTGGCTAATATAATCACCAATATCTCGAATCCCACTAATTTGATTCAAAAATTATGTTCAGATGATTGAAACATATTGTATTCAGCTTTCTATTTATGGAAAAGGATTGAAAATTGGTTGATCGCAACGATAGATATTTATACATTAGTAAATTTCATATTTTTGAAAACTGTAGAGCTCGATTTTCAGGAAAAACTTAAAAACTGTTCTACTTAAAATTTTTTGCTGCACGATCTTGATATCAGCACATAGTTATGCATAAAAAATTTTGGTCGTTGATAGAAGCTCACGACTTTCGATTTATTTTGTAAACTAGTGTTATTTGTCCACATCTCGGTCCGCTAGAGAAGTTCAAGGATTTTTGAAGAATCTGTGTAAAATTCTTGACTTTTGGAATTTCTTGTTCATACCTGGATCCTCTAAGGGACCGTCCATAAATCACGTAGCAATTTTGGGATAGAATGGAGTTCCTCAAATTGCTACGCACCATGTAATAGGTATGGGAAAAGCTACGTCATTTGTGAATGCTCTATAAGTTTATTTGAATATTTTAAAAATGTAGAATTTCTTATTCTACATTCGTAAAAATATTGAGTATTTTTTAAGAATCTATAAAAAATTAACGACTTTGAGAAATATTTAGATTTTTTTGTTCTTATCTTGGTTCGCTAAGGTAATTCGAGGATTTCCAAAAAAACTATGTAAACTTAATCAATTTTAGGATTACTTGAAATTCTTGACCATATTTTATCTATAAGGTAGTTCAAGGATTTTTGAAGAAACTACGTGAACCTTATATAATTTTTTGTCCATATCTTTAATTCTTTGTCCATACATTGGTCCACTAAAGGATTTCAAGGATTTTTGAAGAATCTATGTATAATTCTTGACTATTGGAAATACTTAGAATTCCTCCCGGAATTCCTTCTCTGATTCTTACAGGATTTTCTTCAGAAATTCCTCCTGGAATTCCACCAGGAATTCCTCCTGGGATTCCTAAAGGAATTCCAACTGGGATACCTCTACGAATTCCTCCTAAGATTCCTCCTGGAAATCTTTTTTTTTTTAATCTAGTTAATTTATTGAAGGCATAACTGCTTAATTGTAGTGATTAGTTCTGAATGGAGGCCAATGTACTCTAAGTTAGGGCAACTCGAGGTAAGGAGGTCACATTTTTCAAGGATGGGTAAGGTGATGATTGGGTAACGAGTTTCTCTGGAAATCATCCGGGAATACTGCGCTTGTGTGCTCGGCGTCTGCTGGTGTTGGAATCAACTGTTGCGTGGGTTGTTCTTCCGGATGGCCAGGATTTAGTTCAGCAAATCCTCCTGGTATGCAGGAACTCTTCCTATGATTATTACATGTTATTTTTCGGGTATTCCATCAATAATTCTTTCTGGGATTTCTCCAGGAATTTCTCCAAGGAATCCTCTGGGAATTCTTCCAATAATATCTCCAGGAACTCCTCCTATGAATCTCACAGAATCTCATTTTTGTTGAGATTTCTTTAGCAATTCACCTGGGATTCCTCCAGGAATTTATCCTAGGATTCCTCCAGGAAATTTTTCTAGGATTCCAGGAATTAGGATTTCTCCAGAAATGTTTACTAGGATTCCCCCCGGAAATCCTCTCGGGATTCCTTCAGGAATTCCTATTCGGATTTCTTAAGAAATTTCTCCTGGGATTCCTTTTCGAAGGCTTCATGAGCTTCCTATGGGAACTCCTCCAGGAACTTCTTTAGGAATTCCTCCTGAGGACTCTCCAAAAATGTCTTCAAGAATTTCTCCTGGAATTCCTCCAGACCATTCCTCTTGGGAATCCTCCAGGAATATTTTCGGAAATCCTTCAAGAATTGCAACACAAATGTCCCCTCCAGGAATTGCTCCTAGGTTTCCTCCGGGAAATGCTCCTGGGATTACTCCAGGAACTCTCCCTAGTAATAATGCGGGAATGTTTCCTTGGATTCCTTCAGAATTTTTTCCAGGGATTTCTCCAGCAGTTTCTCCACAAATTGCTCTTTGAATTCCTCTAGGAATTCTGAAAGGATTCCTCCAGGAATTTATACAGGAATTGCTCCACAGATTCTTACAGGAGTTTCTTTTGGGATTCCTTCTGCAATTCCTGCTGGAATTTCTCTAGGCATTTATCTTAGGATTCCGCTTGGAAATCCTCTAGGAATTCATGCTAGGATTCCACCTAGAATTCTCTCATGGATTACTCCAGAAATACTTCCTGGCATTCTTTTAGGGGTTCTCCCAGGAATTCTTCCTGACGTTCCTCCAGGAATTGCTCTTGGCATTCCTCTAGAAATTCCTCCTGGGATTCTTCCAGGAATTCTTTCTGGGATTCTTCTAGGAATTCCTGCGAGGATTCCTCCAGGAATTCCTCTTGAAATTCCTCATGGGATTCTTCCAGGAGTTTCTCCTGGGATTCATTCGTGAATTCTTCCTTGAGTTCCTCCAGGAAATCTTCCTTGGATTCCTCCTGGAAATCCTCCAAGGATTCCTCCAGAAATTTCTCCTAGGACTCCTTCAGGAAATCCTCCTCGGGATTCCTAGAGGAACTCTTCTTAGGATTATTGCATGGTTTTCTTTTGGTATTCCTCCAATGATTCTTCCTGGGATTTTTCCAGGATTTTCTCTTCGGATTCCTTCAGAAATTACTCTTGGAATTTCATCAAGAATATCACCAGGAACTCCTTCTAGGATACTCACAGGTTTTTTTTCTGAGATTTCACCGACAATTTCTCCTGGGATTTCCTCCTGGGATTTCCTCCTGGGATTTCTCCAAGAATTCCTTTTAGAATTTCTCCAGAAAATTCTCCTAGGATTCCCCCAGGAAATCCGCCTGGGATTCTTTCAGGAATTCCTCTTCGGATTTCTCCTGGGATTCCTTTTAGAAGTCTTCCTGAGCTTCCCATGGGCATTCCTTCTGGTATTTCTCCAGGAATTCCTTCTGAGGTTTCTCCAGAAATGCCTTCAAGAATTTGTACAGGAATATCTCCTGGGATTCATCCAAGCCATTCTTGGGAATCCTCCAACAATATCTTCGGAAATCCTTCAGGAATTCCACAAAAATATCACCTAAAAATCCTCCTCTGGGATTCATTCGGGAAATGTTTCTGTGAGTCCTCCAGGAATTCTTCCTAGTATCCATACAGGAATTTATTCTTGGATTCCTTCAGCCATTTTCCCAGTGATTGCTCCAGCAGTTCCTACAGAAATTATTCTTTGGATTCCTTTAGGAATTTTCTAAGGCTTCCTCCACGAATTTCTACAGGAATTGCTCCAAGAATTCTTACATGAGTTTCTTCTGGGGTTTCTTCTGCAATTCGCCCTAGAATTCCTCTGGGAATTCATCCGAGGATTCCACTTGGAAATCCTCTAGGAATTCATCTAGGGTTCGACTTGGAATTCCTTCATAGATTGCTCCAAAAATACCTCCCAGTATTCCATCAGGTATTCCTTCAGAGGATCGTCCTGGAATTTCTCTTGACATTCCTCCAGGAATCCTTCTGGGACTACCTCGTGGGATTGTTCCAGGCATTCCTGCTGGGATTCTTCCAGAAATTCCAGGTATTTCTATTGGCATGCCTCCAGGTATTCCTCTTGGCATTCCTCCTGGGTTTCATCTGTGAATCCCTCCTTTGGATTCCTCCAGCATATCCTCCTAGGATTCCTCCAGGAAGTCCTCTTAAGATTCTTCCATGAAACCCTGGAGGGTTTTCTAGAAATTTCTCCTAGGATTCCTCTAAATTTGGTCGCGGGGCTTCCTATAGGAATTTCTCCTATTATTTCTCTAGGAATTCCTCCTCAGGCTTCTTTAGGTATTCCTCCATAGTTTTCTCCAGGAACTCTTCCTTGAATTATAACTGAAATTTATTCTGGGATTTCTGAATCAATTTTTCAGGGATTTGTGCAGGAATTCCTTCAAAAATTTCTTTTTGGGTTCCACTAGGAATTCCTCCAGTAGCTATTCTTAGGAGAAATCTCAGTAGCAATTCCTGGAGGAAGCTCAAGAGGAATTCCTGAAGGAATCCCAAGAGGAATTTTAGGAGGACTTAAAAATGGAAGAAATGCCTGGTGGAATCCAAGGAAAAATTCCTAGAAGAATTCTAGAACGATTTTCTGGAAGAATCTTACGAAGAATTTCTGGAAGATCATCAGAAGGCATTCCTGGAGGAACCCCAAGGAAAATCCCTGCAGGAACTCCAGGATGAATTCCTGGAGATATCCCGGGAGGAATTTCTGCAAGAATCCAAGAATTAATTCCTGGAAAAATTCCAGAAGGAACTCCTGGAGGAATCACAAGTAAAAAATCATTAAAAAATCCCAGGAAAAATGCATGGAAGAATCCTATGTAGAATTTCTGAGAGAATCCCAGGAGAAATTTCTGGATGAGTCCTTGAAGAAAATCCTGTAGGAATCCGAGGAAGAATTCTTAGAGGAATCCCGGGAGGAAACCCCGGAGGAATCCCACAAGAAATTCGTGGAGGAATTTCTCAATGAACCACGGATGAAACTGTTGTGGGAATCCGAGGAGGAATTCCTCGAAACATCCCGGAAAGAATTCCTTGAGAATGCTCAGGAGGAATTCCTTGAGAAATTCCAAGAGGAATTCCTGGAGGAACCCCAAGATAAATTCCTGGAGAATCCCCAAGAGAAATTCCTGCAGCAGAAACCCCGGGAGGAATTCCTCGAAGATTACAAGTAGAAATTCATGGAAAAACCCTGGAAGGAATTCCTGGAGAATTTGTTGATGGAATTCCTGGAGGAATCCTAGAAGGAATTTCTGAAAGAATTCTAGTAGAAACCTCAAGTGGAACTTCCACATGAATGCCTGAGAAAATCCCGGGAAGAATTCCTGGTTGTATTGTGGGAGGAATCGAAGGAGTAATTCCTGAAGGGATCCCAGGAAAAATCTTGCGGAAATCCCAGGAGGAATTCCTGGAGCAATCCCAGGAAGAACACATGGAGGAATTTTATGAGGGATATATCAAGAAAATCCTGGAAGAAATCTCGAGAGAATTTACTTGAGAAATCTCAGGAGTTTCGCCGGGAATCCCTGAAAAAGTTCATACTCCCAGGATTTTCTCGATAAGTTTCTCTGGGAACTCCTGTAGTTTTGCCGGGATTTCTACTAGGATTTCCTCCAATAATTCCTCTAGAAGTTCCTCCGAGAATTCCACAAGAAGTTCCTCCAGAAATTCTTCCAGGAATTTCTCTAGAAGTTCTCGCGGGAATTCTTCTAGGAGTGTCTCCGGGAATTCTTCTTGGTGGTCTACCAGCAATTTCTCTAGACGTTCCTCAAAAAAATCCTTAAGAAATATCTCCTGGAATTCCTCTAGGAGTATCTCTCCCGGGAATTCCTCTACAAATTCCTCCAGATTTTTTTTCTAAGAGTTCCTCCTGAAATTCTTCTAGGAGTTCCTACGGGATTTTTTCTTTTAGTTCGTTCGAGAATTCCACGAGTGGATCCTTCGGGAATTCCTCTTGAAGTTCCTTCAGAAACTCAACTTGAAATTCCTTCAGAAATTCCTCTATGAGTAACTCCAGGAATTTCTCCAGGAGTTTCTCCTGGAATACCTTTCAGAAGTCTCTCTGGGAATTCTTCTAGGACTTCCAAGAATTTCACTAAGAGTCCCCCTGGGAGTTTCATTGGGGGTTCCTCTAGGAGGTTCTCCCAGAATTTCTATAAGACTTTCTTTTTGTTCCTCAAGGAGTTTCTTCAGCAATTTCTCTACAGGTGTTTCAAAAACTATTCTATGAGTATCTTTATATAGTTCCTGCGGGAATTCCTCTATGCTGTCCTTCGAGACTTCTTCTAGGAGTTACAATGTATTTTTTTTCTTGGAGTTCCTCCGGAAATTGCTCTACGTAGAATTAGCGATACCAGTAGAATTCGTCCAAAATTACCTCCGAAAATTCCTATGGAAGTTTCTTCGGGAATTTCTCAAGGGATTCCCACCGCAAATTCTTCTAATTGTTTCCTTCAGTAATTTCTCTTACAATTTCTCCGGAAATTCCTCTGAGACTTGCTCCAGGGGTACCTCCAAAAATACCTCTTGGAGTTCCCTTCAGAATTCATCTAGGTGGTCTTCTGGGAATTCCTCTCTAGGAGTTTCATAGGATTTTTTTTCCTAAATTCTCACCGGGAATTCCTCTGGGAGTTCCTCCGGGTATTATTACTTGAATTTCTCAAAGAGTGTCGTAAGCAATTTTCTTCAAATGTCATTTCCTCTTGGAGTTCCTCTAAACATCCTGCAAGAAATCCCGTCGGGAATTTTTATAGGAGTACCTTCAGAAATTTCTCCATAAGTTCAAGTTCAAGAGTTCCTCTTGAAATTTTTCTTGGAGTTCCTCTGAGAATTCCTTTAGGCTGCCCTCCGGGTTTTTCTTCAGGAGTTCTAATTGATTTTTTGTATGTTTCTCCGGTAATTAAACTAAAGTTTCTTTAAGAAATCCTGTCGGAGTATTTTCAAGAATTTTTCAAAAGTTCCTCCGAAATTGCTCTACCAGTTCTCAAGGAATTTCTTTCTAGCAGATCCTCTGGTGATTCTTCGGGGAGATACCCCGAGAATTTCTGCAGGCGATCCTGATATTCCTCTAGAAGTTTCAATGGGATCTTTTTCTTGGAGATTCTCCATAAATTCCTCGAGTGATTCTTCCGGAGTTTCCCCGGGAGTTGCTCTGGGAGTTTCATTTCTCCTAGAGAAATGGCTGAAAAAACTCCATGAGGAATTTAAGGAGAAACTCCTGGAAGAATTCCGGGAGGAACTCCCAGAGAAATTCCCGGAGAAAGTCCTAGAGGTATATCTGGAGGAACTTCTAGAGCAATTCCCGGAGGAATTCCTTGAGGAATTCTTGAAGGAACTTCTAAAAGAATCCCCGAAGAGAATTTTAGAAAAAAATCTCTTGGAACTCCTGAAGGAATGCACCTAAAGAATTTACCAAAGGATCTCCAAGAGGCATACCTGGAGAAACTCCTATAAAAAATCCCACTGGAACTCATCGAAGAGAAGTGGAGTTCTTCCGGGATATCAACTAAGGATTCCACTTGGAAATCCTCTAGGAATTCATGCTAGGATTCCACCTAGAATTCCTTCATTGATTTCTCCAGAAATACTTCCTGGCATTCCTCCTGACATTCCTCCAGGAATTCCTCTTGGCATTCCTCTAGGAATCTCCTGGGATTCTTTCTGGAATTCTTTCTGGGATTCTTCCAGGAATTCCTCCGACGATTCATCCAGGAATTCCTCTTGGAATTCCTCATAGGATTCTTTCGTGAATTCCTCCTCGGATTCCTCCATGAAATCTTCCTTGGATCCTCCTTGGATTCCTCCAGAAATTCCTCCTAGGACTCCTCCAGGAAATCCTCCTTGGGATTCCTAGAGGAACTACAGCTTCCTTCTGGTATTCCACCAATAATTCTTCCTGGGATTTTTCCAGGAATTTCTCTTCGAATTCCTTCAGATATTACTCTAAGGAATCCTCTAGGAATTCCTTCAAGAATATCTTCAAGAATTCCTTCTAGGATACTCACAGGTTTTTTGTGAGATTTTACCAGCAATTCTTCCTGGGATTTCTCCAAGAATTCCTCTTAGAGTTTCTCCAGAAAATTCTCCTATGATTCCCCCAGGAAATCCTCCTGGGATTCCTTTTGGAATTCATCTTCGGATTTCTCCTGGGATTCCTTTTCGAAGTCTTCCTGAGCTTCCTTTGGGAATTCCTCCTGGTATTTCTCTAGGAACTCCTCCTGAGGTTTCTCCAAAAAGGCCTTCAAGAATTTCTTCAGGAATTCATCCAAGCCATTCCTCTTGGGAATCCTCCAGGAATATCTTCGGAAATCCTTCAGGAATTCCACAAATATATCTTCTGAAACTCCTCCTGGGATTCCTCCTAGTATCAATACAGGAATTAATTCTTGGATTCCTTAAGCCATTTTTCTATGAATTATCCAAGGCTTCCACCACGAAATTTTACAGGAATTGCTCCAAGGATTCTTACATGAGTTTTTTCTGGGGTTCCTTCTGCAATTCGTCCTAGAATTCCTCTAGCAATTCATCCTAGGATTCCACTTGGAAGTCCTTTAGGAATTCGTCGTAGGATTCAACCTGGAATTCCAACATGGATTGCTCCAAAAATACCTCCAAGTATTCCTTCAGGGGATCCTCCAGGAATTCCTCTTGGAATTCTTCTGGGAGTACCTCTTGGGATTGTTCCAGGCATTCCTGCTGGGATTCTTCCAGGAATTCCAGGTATTCCTATTGCATTCCTCCAGGTATTCCTCTTGGCATTCCTCATGGGATTCCTCCAGGAATTCCTCCTGGCATTCATTCGTGAATTCCTCCTTGAATTCCTCCAGGAAATCCTCCTAGGATTCCTCCAGGAAATCCTCCTAGGATTCCTCCAGGAAATCCTCCTAGGATTCCTCCAGGAAATCCTGGGAGGTTTTCTATAAATTTCTCCTAGGATTCCTCTAAATTTTGTTGCGGGATGTCCTAAAGAAATTACTCCTAAGGTTTCTTTAGGTGTTCCTCCAAAGATTTCTCCAGGAATTTCTTTTGGGAAAGAAATCCAGGCATACCTTCGGAAAATCTTCAGGAATTCTTCCAGAAGCTCCACCTGGGACTCCTCCATTAAATCCTCTTGCGATTCCTTCAGGAAATCTTCCTGGGATTCCTCCAGGAACTCTTCCTTGCATTATAACAGGAATTTATTCTGGAATTTCTGAATCAATCCTCTTGGGAGGAATCCCAAGAGGAATTTTAGGAGGCATAAAAAAATTGGGAGAAATATCTGGTGGAATCCAAGGAAAAATTCCTAGAAGAATTCTAGAACGATTTTCTGGAAGAATCTTATGAGGAATTTCTAGAAGATCACCAGAAGGAATTTCTGGAGGAACCCCAAGGGAAATTTCTGCAGGAACTCCAGGATGAATTCCTGGAGATATCCCGGGAGGAATTTCTGCAAGAATCCAAGGAGTAATTCCTGAAAAAAAACCTAGAAGGAACTCCTGGAGGAATCCCAGGAAAAACACTTGGAAAAATCCCAAGAAAAATGTTTGGAAGAATCCTAGGTAGAATTTCTGAGAAAATCCCAGAAGGAATTTCTGGATGAGTCCTTGAAGGAAATCCTGTAAGAATCCGAGGAAGAATTCCTAGAGGAATCCCGGGAGGAAACCCTGGAGGAATCTCAGAAGAAATTCATGGAGGAATTTCTCAAGGAATCACGGTTAAAACTGCTGTGGGAATTCCAGGAGGAATTCCTCGAAACATCCCGGAAAGTGTTCCTTGAGAATGCTTAGAAGAAATTCCTTGAAAAATTCCAAGACGAATTCCTAGAGGAATCCCAAGATGAATTCCTGGAGGAATCCCAAGAGAAATGCCTGCAGGAAATCCAGGAGGAAATCCAGTAGAAATCCCGGGAGGAATTCCTCGAAGATTACAAGTAGAAATTCATGGAAAAACCCTGGAAGGAATTCCCGGAAAATTTGTTGAAGGAATTCCTGAAAGTATATCGTGGGAGGAATCCAAGGAGAAATTCCTGGAGGGATCCCAGGAAAAATCTCGCGGAAATTCCAGGAGGAATTCCTGGAGGAATCCCAGGAGGAATTCATGGAGGAATTTTAGGAGGAATTTTAGGAGGAATTTATCAAAAATAAAAATCCTGAGAGAAATTCCTGGAAGAATCCCAGGCGAAATTTCTCGAGAAATTAGGGGAGGAATTCCTAGAGAAATTCTAGGAAGCATTCTTGGATTAATCCCAAGAGGAATTCCTGGAAGAATTCCATACGGACTTCCTGAGGAATCCCAAAATGAATTTGTGGAGGAATTCTTGGAGAAATGCAGCAATCCCAGGAGAGCTTCGTATAGGAATTCCAGGAGGAATTTCTGGAAAAATCCAAGAAGCAATTCCTGGAGGATTCGCAGGTAGTATTCCCGGAGAAATCGCAATAAAAATTCCCGAAGTTCTCAAGGATCCTCCTAGGATTCTTACTGGGATTCCTCCAGGAATTCCTCTTGGAATTTCTAAAGTGATTGTTTCAAGGATTCCTCCAGGAATTCTTTCACGAATTTCTCCTGGGATTCCTCCATGAATTAATTATTGAATTCTTACTGGAATTTTGTCTTAGATTCCTTTAGGACTTAAGGAATTCTTATTGCGATTCCTCCAGGAATTGCTTCTCGGATTCTTCCAGAAATTCCTCCTGAGATTCCTTTATGAAGTTCGTTTGAAATTGTTGCGGAGATTCTTTCTGATTTCCTTCCAGGAACTACTTCTGGAACTCTTTCAGGAATCCCTCCTTGGAGTCTTCCTAGCATTCGTCCTGCGATTCCTTCGGGAAATCCTGCGGGTCATCTTTGCGAAATTCCTCCTAGAACTCGTCCAGCAATTCCTCCTTAGATTCTTCCAGACGTTCCTTCTGGGATACCTTCAAGACTTACTCCTGGGATTCCCCCAGGAGTTCCTTCCTGAATTCTTCCAGTATTTCTGCCTTCGATTCTCCCAAGCATTTCTCCAAGAATTTCTCCACAAATTCATTTTGAAATTCTTCCAGGAATTTCTCTCAGGATTTTTTTTGATAAATACCTCATAAAATTCCTCCATGAATCCCTCCAGGATTTTTTTTAAAATTGCGCATTGTGCGGTTATAAGTGCGACGATGAAATGCGAAATCTCAAATAAAAGTGCGAATTTGTGTCAGATCGTTTCGGTGTCTTCTCCGCACTTATTCATTAGCTCGTGATGAATAAGTGCGGTGAAGACACCGGAACGATTTGATGCAATATCGCACATTTATTTGAGATTCCGCACTTCGTCGCAGCCCAGTTAGCAATGCAATAAACCATAGGTTCCCAAACTTTTAGGTCGCGCGACCCCCTTTTGCCAGCAGACGTAGTTTTCGCGACCCCCCATATAAATTCCCTCATGTGTTGTCTGTTACAGTAACATATTTTACTGTCTCTCGCAACCCCCTGGATGAAGGCTAGCGACCCCCCTGGGGGGCCGCGACCCATAGTTTGGGAAACCATGCAATAAACTATACATTCCTCCATGAATTCCTCCTAAAATTCCTCCTGGGATTCCTCCAGGAATTCCTCCTGGGATTTCTGCGAGATTTTTCCTGGGATCCCTCCAGGAATTTCTCCTTGGATTCCTCCCACGATACACTTTCAGGAATTCCTTCAACACATTTTCCAGGAATTCCTTCTAAGGTTTTTCCAAGAATTTCTTCTTGTAATCTTCGAGGAATTCCTCCCGGGGTTTCTACTGGAATTCCTCCTGGATTTCCTGCAGGCGTTTCTATTGGGATTCCTCCAGGAATTCATCTTGGGATTCCTCTATAGAAATTCCTCTTGGAATTTCTCAAGGAATTTCTCCTAAGCATTCTCAAGGAATACTTTCCGGGATGTTTCGAGGAATTTCTCCTGGGATTCCCACAACTATTTTAACCGTGATTCCTTGAGAAATTTTTCCTGAAATTCCTCCACGAATTTCTTCTGAGATTCCTCCAGGGTTTCCTCCCGGGATTCCTCTAGGAATTATTCCTCGGATTCCTACAGGATTTCCTTCAAGGACTCATCCAGAAATTCCTTCTGGGATTTTCTCAGAAATTCTACCTAGGATTCTTCCAAACATTTTTCTTGGGATTTTTCCAGGAGTTCCTTCTGGGATTTTTTCAGAAATTACTTCTTGGATTCTTGCAGAAATTCCTCCCAAGATATCTCCAGGAATTCATCCTGGAATTCCTGAAGGAATTTCCCTTGGGGTTCCTCTAGAAATTCCTTCTGGTGATCTTCCAGAAATTCCTCGTAAGATTCTTCCAGAAAATCGTTCTAGAATTCTTCTAGGAATTTTTCCTTGGATTCCACCAGATATTTCTCCCAATTTTTCTATTCCTCCTAAAATTCCTCATGGGATTCCTTCAGAAATTCCTATTGAGTTTCCATCAGAAATTCCTACTGAGTTTCCTCCAGGAATTCCTCTTGAGATTTCTCCAGGAAATCCTACTGAGATTTCTCCAGGAAATCCTACTGAGATTTCTCCAGCAAATCCTACTGAGATTTCTCATAAGCGTTGCTACTGGAGGAATTCTTAGTGGAATCCAAAAAAAAATCTGGAGAAATTCCTGAACAAATCCCTGGATTCAGAAATTCCAGAGTTATTGCCTGTTATATTACAAGGAAGAGTTCCAGGAAGAATCCCAGGAGGATTTCCTGAAGGAATCGCAGGAGGATTTAATGGAGGAATCCCAGGTGGAGCTTCTGGAAGAATTCCTGAAGATTTTCCGAAGGTATGCCTGGAGAATTCCCAAATGAAATTCCTGGAGAAATCTTTGAAGGAACACCTAAAGAAACCTGAGGAGAAATTTCTGTAGGAAGCCCCGCAACAAAATTTAGAGGAATCTTAGGAGAAACTCTTAGAAAATATGCATTTGAAATAAATAGACCCACTAAACTACTACGATAAATTCATAGTTGAATAACTACATTTCATTACTTTAAATTTTGGCTTATTCGCTTTTTTTGTGGTATTTTCGTACATTTTTTTTATAAAACAAAATATTAGTGTAATGTAAACATCGACATTTTATCAAAAACAGGTCCAGTACATTGTAACGGAAAATTTAAGGCCATACAACTACATGTTATGGCTTTAAATTTTGTTTTATTTACTGTTTTGTATGAAAATTATGGTATTTTTGTAGCTTTTCGAGTAAAATAAATTAAGTGTGTCATGAAAACATCACTATTACTCATCAAGAACGTCCAGTACGCTTTCACGAATAATTTAAAGGTAAAAAACTACTTTGCATTGTAAGCCATTATTTTTGTTAAGCACTTTGCGTGAAAAATGTGGTACTTTGGTTAATTTTTGAGTGAATCATAATTTGAGTGTAATGAAAACATCACTATTATTCTTCAAGTATGTCCCCCAAACTGCTACAAACATTTCAAGGCTAAAAAAACTACAAGTAATCGTTTTAAATTTAGTTTTGTTGACTACTTTGTGTAAAAAGTATGGAATTTTCGTAGTTTTCCGGGTAAAACAAAATAAGAGTGTAATTAGAACATTTTCATTGTTCATCAAAAATGTTGAGTACAATCCTACGAACAATTTAAGACCAAAAAAACTATATGTCATCGCTTTGAGTTTTGATTTATTGCTTATTTTATGTGAAAAATAGGGTATTTTAGCAGTTTTTTGAGTAAGGTAAATTATCAGTGTACTGAAAAATCACTAATTTTGCATAAATATGTTCACTCTAGCTGTACGCATGATTTAGAGTCGAAAAAACTATATGTCATCGCTTTAAATTTTGTTTTATTGATCAATGTGCGCAAAAAAATGCGCTCTCAAAAAAACTAGGAAGTGCCTTTTGCTTAATAACTTTGGGTAGACGCATCTATTTTATATTTTTTTTAAATGGACGATGATCTTGAAACCTGTCCGGTTCCATCGCAAAAAAAAGTTTTGAAATCGGTTGAAAAACGGCCGAGAAATGCCTTGTCAAAGTTGGACTTCCGACTTTTTTTGGACCCTTGGTAGTTCGCGGGAGTTTTTACCCCCTCGGTAGTTTAAGTGTTAATGTCATCGATCAAAAGTTTGGGGTTCCCTCCTTTTTTTATAGAATGAGAAAATCTGCTGATCAGATACCCAAGAGGTGGTTCCTCAGGTTATGTGGGTTTCGACACACTAAAAACTCATTCTCTCTCTTCCTTACCATCGCGGTACGCTCGTTAGGGTGACTAACCTCATAATATGATGTATCAGTTAAAAGCTTAGGGCCACTTTGGTAGACCCTAGTGGTAGACAAAGTGGTTTGTTGATATCTTGGTAATCTTTCATTCAAATTCACAGAGACATTGAACCGCAAATCTGGCGTTCGATTTGAAAAGGTCGAATCTGCATAGGAATCACAGCAAACATAAGACCTATTCAAATCGAACGCCTGAAATATTTGTTAAAACAAATACACTAACACCAAAT